>NC_136993.1:24798234-24960734 GCF_032717465.1 Coenobita brevimanus
TATATATATATTTATATTATATTATATTATATTATATATATATATATATATATATATATATATATATATATATATATATATATATATATATATATATATATTCTAGCAAGATTATGAAAATAAAAAAAATATTGGACAGAATTACGTCAGATTTGGAATAATGTTTGACACCCGTCAGATGAACAGGTGATTATTCTTGTAGTCAAAAAATTATATAAGCCTTATGTCAAAGGCAAGTTCAACTCAAAGTTTTTTTTTTTTTTTTTTTTTTTTTGTCAACTCACAGTTTTGACAAGATTTTAACCAAACTTGATGGCAAGGTTGAAGGACAGGAATGGATGAAGTAGTGCAATTTCGAGAACAACAGATCAATGGGAGAGTTCATAGGGCATTTATTCATTATAACTCAAATCTGGTGGAAGACTTGAAAGTTAGTCAAGGATGAAATAATCCTACTTCCAGGACTGCAGGTGAAAGGCACAGAAAAATATGAACTTAAGCACCTTTAATCCGATCTGAATTAAACATGGTGGATAGGTTAGTCGTCAGGTAAGAATGATGTAATCTGTCTTGACAGCAAGTGGTCAAAGGCCAAGGGCAGAAGGCAGGATCAGAGGTATGTCATTTAGTCAATGGGCACCTGTCACATCCTGAGCTCACAGCTAATCAACTAGAAACACTAGATCGGTAGTTGGATCAGCACATTACATCTACACGAATCTTATCCATCACTTTTACTTAAAAATCACAGGTATCCGCTGATTGTCTGGGCGGGCCTTTGGACTTATTGTTCTGCTTTTTTTTTTTTTTTTTAAATTCTCGGGGTGTTTTTCCTTGTTTGTGAATTTTTTATTTTTAGCAAGTACTATTGGCAACAGGTATCCCTACAAGCATTGACTTTCCCCTACTCAAACATTACCTGGTAACACTGACACTACTTCCATGCCTATGCTAAGTCTCCAGACTGTCCCATAGCCAAGTACCCTGCTTTCTACCAATTACTTATTATAAGATTACAATTGTTTATCATTCATCTTGAGCCAGATACCGTTACACATAGATCTCTTCATAATAGCCAAGGACGGAAAACATGATGTAGCACATGTTGGGCAGGACAGTAATATACAAGCAGGGTTTTGAGTGGGGATATGAACCTCGAGACTCATGTTGAGTTGAACTGTTTCGAAATGTTCAAGTATCAAACATAGTTGACAGCACATACGAGTAATCTGACCGTATTCTCTCCCCCTCACCCTTTCTTTCTCAGAAGAATGTCTACAATTGAGCATAGGTCAATGAGCCAACAAAACCGCATTTACTGTACTGTACAATGGTAATAACATTCTGATTATGAATGTTTGCCATAAGTTCTTGCTGCAAAAACTGTGTAGTAATACACAATTTCCTATAAAACACTAGAGCTTGGCTCACTAATTATGTAGAAAATCTTTTTATTTATCGTGAAGGTGATTATCAATATAACATGTATTATCAGAACCAGTACTGAGGATCTGAATAAATATTCAAATCTCTGCTGCCTACTCAAATTATATTTTATACATAGATGTGTAGACTTTATGAATATAATGTTTTGGCTTTATGAAATATGAGGCAGAGTGTAGATAGCGCAGCAAATCTCTTAACCCCTACGTACCGACGTGTATACAGTAGGTTGACGTGTATAGCCGCAAGCATCTTCCCGCCACCCTTTGAACCCATGACCATTTTCTATGACAACCATAGGGTAGGCAGGTACCCAAGGTACTCCACTGATGCGCTCATTCTGTACGTGGCACTGGTAGAGTGTAGAGTGATGTCTTCCTCATCCTACAATTCCACTCTCCCACTCACAAGACTGATTGCATCATCGACCCCTGTGAAAGTTATGCCCTTACCCGTGGGGAAAGGGCTCAGTGACTGAGCAGGTGTATGGAAAATTGTAAATAATAAACAGGTATGCACAGGTGTGTGTTTTTTTTGTACATAGCTGAACTGTAAGACATGTTATATCTAGTAAGTGTTATGAGTGTTTTATAATAAGTTTTAAAAATGTAGTGCAATAAGTGTTACTGTTTATGGTTATTTGTGAAATGATGATTGGAAATACCTTGAGTAACCCTGCCTACAACATGAAAGAAAACTAGGAGTGCTTGAGCGAGAAAGAAAATGACCTGGTTGGCTATAACTAATTTTTTCACACTCTACTCAGAAAATAAATGTTATACAAACAGGGTTTTGACTGGGGATATGAACCTCAAGACTCGTGTTGAGTTGAACTGTTTCTAAATGTTCAAGTCTCAAAAGTAGTTGACAGCAAATACAAGTCACCTGAGCATATTTTCTCCCCATCCCCTTTTTGCTCGTAGAAGCATGTCTACAATTGAACATGGATCAGCGAGCCAACAAAACTGCATTTACTGTAATGCAGAAAGGTATTAACATTCTGATTATAAATGTTTGCCGTAAGTTCTTGTTGCACAAACTGTGCAGTAATATACAAATTCCTATAAAACACAAGGGCTTGCCTCACTAGTTACCGTATGTAGAAAGTCTTTTTATTTATTGTGAAGGTGATTATCAATATAACGTGTATTATCAGAATCAGTGCTGTGGATCTGAATTAATATTCACATCTCTGTTGTCTCCTCAAACTATATATTTCGTATACCCAGATTTGTAGACTTAATGAATAAAATGTTTTGGCTGTATGAAATATGAGGCAGAGTGTGGAAAGTTCACCATGGCATATCTCTTAACCCCTAAGCACTGGTTGACGTGTATAGCCACAAGCATCTTTCCACCACCCTTTGAACCCACGACCATTTTCTATGACAACCATAGGGTAGGTACCCAGGGTACCGCACTGATGTGGGCTCAGTTTGTACATGGCACTGGTACTGTACAGTGTAAAGCGATGTCTTCCTCATCCATCTCGTCTGATTCCACTCCCACATGGACTGGGCCAATTGCATCACTGACTCCTGTGAGAGTTCTGCCCGTACTGCTGAGGAAAGGGCTCAATGACTAAGCAGGTGTGTGGGGAAATTGTAAATAGTAAACAGGCATGCACAGGTGTGTGTTTTTTTTTTTTATACATAAGTGAAATGTAAGATAAAAGTTATATATCTAGTAAGTGTTATGATATAAATGTTTTATGATAAGTTTTACAAGTTCAATGCAGTAAGTGTTACTGTTTATGGTTATTTGTGAAACAATGATTGGAAATACATTGAGTAACACTACCTGCTACATGAAAGAAAACCAGGAGTGCATGGGCGAGAAAGAAAATGACCTGGTTGGCTGTAACTATTTTTTTCCCCTCGTTACTCAGAAAATAATGGTGAGTATGTGAGAATATCGGTATTTGTGATGTAAAGTACAAAAAATGTAAGTTGTGTATGACATCAGTAATATTTTTACGATGCCCCTGATTAATACAAATTAGTCACAATTTTAGTACAAGTAATTACCACATACTCAACCATACTGCACGAAACAGCCACAGCATTTACTTCTCAAAGTGCAATTACCCATAATTGTGATGTCAAGTGCAAATATAAGTGCCGTAGTAGAGAGAAATTATTATAATTGACACAAGAAGTGAGTACAGAAGAGCTATTCTTTTCCCACACACCTATGTGGCATAGTGGCACTATGAAACAGGCAGAAAACCCTATGAGAAGCCACATGAACAGGGTTATGACTCATGACAGTGAGCAAGGAAAAGTCGAAGATTGAGTGGAAAATTCCAGGTTTCCCGGAAGGAAGGCCGGGCAGTGTTACAATCATCACTCCGGTCAATGCTGCCAATGCTAGCCAGCGAGTCCAAGGTCACTGGCAGTGGCACATGCTCAGAAACAGCCTGCCAGAACACAGAAAACCAGCCATCTTTAACTTATTCTTATTCCTCGACAGAACAACCTAGAGACCTGTGGATACTTTAATTTGAAAGAGGAAGAGTTGGTGAGTCCTATATATTTTTAATTCTTTTTCTAACTATTTTAGTTTGGCAGATATTAGGGTTTGAAGTAAGGGTATTTTTGCCAAAATCATGGAAATCCTTCATAGTGAGGAGTGGGCAACATCGTAAACCCCCTGGCTCGTTTCGGTTAACCCTTTAACCGCGGGCATTGTTTTGCCCCGACTGGCCTCTCCCGCGGGGGTTTCAGACAAAATGTAAACAAACTTTAAACCTTTATAACTCTGCACAGAATAAATCTAGAGCAAAAAATAAGGTATCTTTAGAAAGTACTAACCTTCGGCTTTGCAATGATGTAGGTTTCATGATTTCGTTGACTATCACTGGATGGGCAGTGGCGTTAGAAGTGAGCGATCTAAAATCACTATTTTTTGCTCACACACCATTACCTTCGCTCACACACCATTACCAAATGCCATCATCATTCTGATAATAATACTATAAACATATATGAACACTGCACATACAATAAACACCCACTCTGTGTTCACTGAGGCAGGTAAAAGGCACTGTAATTGCCCACACTTCACTGCCACATCAGCGGTGTTGTAATCACTATTTTTCGTTCACACACCATTACTAAATGCCAACCTCATTCTGATAATAATACTATAAACATATATGAACACTGCACATACGATAAACACCCACCCTGTGTTCACTGAGGCAGGTAAAAGGCACTGTAATTGCCCGCACTTCACTGCCACATCAGCGGTGTTGTAATCACTATTTTTCGCTCACACACCATTACCAAATGCCAACCTCATTCTGATAATAATACTATAAACATATTTGAACACTGCACATACGATAAACACCCACTCTGTGTTCACTGAGGCAGGTAAAAGGCACTGTAATTGCCCGCATTTCACTGCCACATCAGCGGTGTTGTCACTCACACAGCTGGACAGATACTGATGCGTGTTGGTCAGGGGTGGGGTGGGGGGCCCGGGGGGTGGGAGGTGGGGGCCCGGGGGGTGGGAGGAGGGAGGTGGGGGTCGGCTGGAGTGAAAGAACTTAATAGCTACTCTCCCTTGAAACAAATGGCACATGGAAAAAACGCGGGGTATTCAAAATATTCACAAACATTCGAGAATGACACCCGCGGTTTGGTCCAGTTTTGCAATGTCATTCTGAGATGACACCCGTGGTTAAAGGGTTAAAGGCAAGCACCACCTTACCCTTACAGTATGAGTGAACATAAATACAGGATGCACCACACACTACACTCTGCATTTGCTCACTATTGTAACCTACTGCAAACTCCATATTATCTGGCATTGCTTTAACAAACATATGCCTTTATCTGAGAAGCAAAACTCTGGCTGCATTAATGCATTATCTGATTTACATGGCATTGACTGACAGTGTGCTAGCAACCACACAGGAATAATCAACAAAATCTTGAGTAAAGCATGCAGAAGCTGTATATTTCATTGCAACATACTGCACTGTGTATCAAGAAAACTACTTAAGGGTGTTTTTTTTCCATGTTTGAATAGTTATGCAGTACAGTATAAGGATTCTGTGGAAGTTATGCCCCCTATAGGTACTTGAGGATAGTACTGTACTATCAAACATGGCTTTGGCTGAATTATGATGGATAACCAGGAGTTAACAAACCATCACCCAAGTGACATTGGTGAGAGATGGGTGGAGAAAGGAGACCAGTTAAGCTCATACTGAGATACTGAAATAATTTAGATAGTTAACCCATCCTGTCTGGGTGTCATGTATACATGTCCTCTTGGGACCATCTGGGTGACATGTATACATGATCTAGTGTTTTGCGGCATTGTTTAAGTATTCATCGGGTTATTTCTACCACAAGCAGCCACTGGCAACCCTCCTCCATGCTTCTGAGTCATGCTCCTGTTACCTGCATACCTCTGTAATGGATAGACCTATACAAAAATTTTCCCTGTGTCTGGATCCTTGGGTGAGAGCCTGCAACTGCCAACTTTAACACCAATGAAGTCCAAAGGCAGAAAAGAAAAGACCTTCATGATAGTGTGATAGGGAGAGAACTCGAGGTGACATTATTGCCAACTGTGACTGGAGAATGTGACTCTTCCTCTCCGGAAGGCTACCACCATAATGAGTGTAGATATTTATGCATTGTGTGAGGAGGGTGGAGGACGTAACTCCTCCACTGTGCACCCATTGTTTCCCGCTGTACATTCCTCTACTGTTTCTGATGATGGGAATGGTTCAGAGGGTACTGATGATCCTGGAGAGGGAGATATTGGCAAGGATAAGGAAATGGAAGAGGAGGCAAGGAGTGGAGCAAGGGAGGAGGTGGAGGCGGGAGGGAAAAGGAAGGAGGAAACAAGGTGCGTCGAGAGTCGTGCATCCCTCTGTCTATTTACATGAATAATGGAATCAGAAAGTTTGTTTCATGATCAAATCAGTGCCTTATTTCTTACTGAAAGAGTTCGTGTGTGTAGGTTTGTTATGATGAAAAAGTACAAATCACAGAAAAAAGAATTGTTATAGTGGAAAATGTAGTGGACTTGAGAAAGAGAGGAGGGAGGGAGGAAGGAGGAGGAAATGAGATGCCTCACACCACTGTTCTGTCTATTTATGTGAATAACGGAAGCAGAAAGTTTGTTTCATAATGAAATCAGTGCCTTAATTTTTATTGAAAATTTTCGTGTGTGTATATTTAGTATGATGAAAATGTCTAAACCATTGGAAAAAAAATTGTTATAGTGGAGAATACAGCATTTTGATTATGGACAGTATGTGTATAACTCTTTTGTTCACAATATTTCTTTTTTTTTTAGGATTGATGTAGTAGTAGTAATAGTAGTAGTAGCTGCTGTAGTAGTGGTGGTATTATTTGTAGCAGTAGTGGTAGTAGTAGTGGTAGTTGTAGTAGTGGTAGTTGTCATAGTAGCAGTAGTTGTAGTAGTTGTAGTTGTAGAATTAGTAGTAGTTTTTTTAGGGGCAGTTGCAGTAGTAAAAAGAATATTATTTGTAGTAGTTGTAATACCCAAACTTCTAGCTGCACAGAGGTGCAAGAATCGAGCAACAATGCAAGCCAAACATACATCTGTGTGTGTGTGTGTGTGTGTGTGTGTGTGTGTGTGTGTATGTGTGTGTGTATGTGTGTGTGTGTGTGTGTGTGTGTGTGTGTGTGTGTGTGTGTGAGAGAGAGAGAGTCTGTGTGTCTGTCTTTAAGGTGGGGTGATGGTGAGGCAAGCAGTTAGCCAGCCTCAAGGTCATTGGTATGTTTTTTTTTCTTTTATGTGTCCGACTCTGGGCATAGGCTTCACAGCCTGCTCCTAAGGCCCAGTAGTCCTCCTACATATCATACACCTCTACATGTCACCACTTCGGTGCTAACACCCACCGTCCATATTGAATACATGCTAGGGCTGTCTCATACAGGACTGGTGTACTGGTATTTGTGGGGGTATTTTCACGACATGTCGGCGGGTCTTCTGGTAGATCAGTAAAATCTGCTTTTCATGAAATTCAAATCCTTAAACTGTTCCCTGCCCCAGCGGGGATTTGATTTTGGGTCCGGTAGAATCGCAGGCCACCTCTCAACCGATTGAGCCACTACCCTCCCAGCAGCAAGTTTTTTTTTTTTTTTTTATGCGAGGAAGAAGGAACCAAAGGCCATGGCCCGCAGTAACAGTTCCCTCCAAGAGAAAAACAAAATACAAAAGACAGCCAAATTCAAGATCCGATCATTTTGAGATGCCTGGACACACTGCGTTTGAAAGACTGGAGATCATAGGCAGCAGGAAATACAGATAGAGGGAGACAGTTCCAGAGCTGACCTGTTGCATAAATGAAAGACTGGGAGTAACGGTTAACTCTTGCATTAGAGAGTTGGACAGAAAAGGGATGAGAGTTTGCTGCCAGACGGGTGCTACGCGCCCGTCGTAGAGGTGGAGGAATGCAAGCAGACAGTTCAGAGGACCAGTGACCATTAAAGTAGCGATAGAAAAGAGATAAAGATGCAACAGTGCAGCGAAGAGACAGAGGTTGAAGGGAGTCAGTAAGAGGAGGAGAGTTAATGAGATGAAAAGCCTTTGACTCCACCCTATTGAGAAGAGCTGCATGTGGGGAGCCTCCCCACACATGAGAGTTGTACTCCACACAGGGGCGGATAAAACCTCTGTATAGAGTCAACAATTGTGCAGGGGTAAAGAAAGAGCGGAGTCGGCTTAGCACACCCAATCTCTTGGAAGCAGATTTTACAAGAGATGTAATATGGTCTTTCCAAGATAAGTCCCGAGTAAATGAAACCCCAAGCATGTTCAAGGATGATGCAGGATTAAGCTGAATATTATTAAACATTAATGGGTATACCTGTGGAAGATTTTGTCGGGTTGATAGGTGCAAGAACTGAGTCTTAGATGCATTAAAGACAACCATATTACTTCGTATTTTTACCCCAGTCAGCAATACGAGCCAAGTCAGACATTAGGTGTGCCATAGCCTCATCCCTTGTTTCTTGAAGTAACTGTTGAGATGGGCGTTGCGGGAACCGAATGGAAAGGTGAAGGGTGGAGTCATCAGCGTATGAGTGGATAGGGTTAGATGTACAGCTTAGAAGATCATTGATGAATAAAAGGAAGAGAGTTGGTGATAGGACAGAGCCCTGAGGAACACCACTGTTGATAGATCTAGGAGAAGAACGATGGCCGTCTACAACAGCGGCTATAGAACGACCAGAAAGGAAGCTAGCGATGAAGGCACAGATAGAAGGATAGAAACCGTAGGAGGGCAGTTTGGAAATTAAAGATTTATGCCAGACTCGATCGAAAGCCTTTGAGATGTCAAGTGCAATGGCAAAGCTTTCGCCAAAGTCCCGAAAGGAGGATGACCAGGAGTCTGAAAGGTAGGTGAGAAGATCGCCAGTGGAGCGTCCCTGACGGAACCCATACTGACGATCGGAAAGAAGGTTGTGATAGGAAAGATGCCTTAAAATTTTTCTATTAAGAATTGACTCAAAAACTTTTGAAATACAGGACGTTAAAGCAATTGGACGATAGTTGGAGGGTTGGGAGTGGTCACCCTTCTTTGGGACTGGCTGAATGAGAGCAAACTTCCAGCAAGAAGGAAAGGTACAAGTTGACAGACAAAGGCGAAAGAGTTTGCCTAGGCAGGGTGTAAGCACAGAAGCACAGTTCTTGAGAACAACAGGAGGGACCCCATCAGGCCCATATGCCTTGTTAGTACTGAGGCCAGTGATGGCAGAAAATACATCAACTGAAGAAATTTTAATGTCAGCCATGAGGAAGTCAGAGGGGAGAAGTGATGGAGGAACAGCACCGAATCGTCTAAGGTGGAATTGGAGGAGAAAGTCTGTGCGAAGAGATCTGCTTTATCAGTAGAAGAAATAGCTACAGAACCATCAGAGTAGAAAAGAGGAGGGAAGGATGATGAGGTAAAGTTGTTAGAAAGATTTTTGGCAAGGTGCCAGAAGGAGCGGGAAGAATTCGAGTTGGAGAGTTGAGAGCATTTAGTATGGATGAAATTATTTTTAGCAGAGCGAAGAACAGACTTAGCACGATTCCGGGCAGAAACGTAAAGATGATGTGATTCAGGGGTGGGTTGGCTCCGGTACCTTTTGTAGGCCTTCTCCTTGTTGTGGACAGCATTAGAACAAGCGTGATTAAACCAAGGCTTTCTTGCGTTAGTCAAAGGATATGAGAAAGGAATGTATGCTTCCATGCCCGAGAGAATAACCTCCGTAATGCGCAAGGCACACTCAGATGGCTCACGGCCATGGAAGCAATAATCATTCCAGGGAAAATCAAAGAAGTACTGCCTGAGGGCCCCCCCAGTTCGCGGCTCCAAAATGCCACAGACGACGTTTCCCTGGAGGGTCCACAGGCCGTACCGGAGTGATAGGGCAGGTTAAGGTAATAAGGTTGTGATCGGAGGAGCCCAACGGAGGGAAAAGATTAACAGAGTAAGCAGAAGGATTAGTTGTGAGGAAGAGGTCAAGTATGTTGGAGCTCTCTCCAAGGCGGTCAGGGATACGGGTAGGATGCTGTACAAGCTGCTCTAGGTCATTAAGGATAGAAAAGATGTAGGCTTGTTCACCAGGTGGATCCGTGAAAGGAGAGGAGAGCCAAAGGTGGTGGTGAACATTGAAATCTCCAAGAATGGAGATTTCAGAGAAAGGAGAAATGGACAGAATGTGTTCCATCGTAGAAGTAAGATAGTCGAAGAATTTTGGATAGTCAGTAGAATTAGAGGATAAGTAAACAGCACAGATATATTTAGTCAGAGAATGACAGGAAAGCCGAAGCCAGAGTGTGGAGAATTCAGAAGAATCAAGTTCAGGAACACGAGAGCAAGATAAGTCGTTGCGTATGTATACACAACAGCCACCTTTGGCTTTGAAATGAGTATAGAGAAAGTAGGAGGATACAGAAAAGGGTTTGCTGTCGGTTGCCTCAGACAGCTGAGTCTCCGTCAGAAAAAGAAGGTGAGGTTTAGAGGAGGAGAGGTGGTGCTCAACAGAGCGAAAGTTAGATGAAAGGCCGCGAATGTTGCAGAAATGAAGAAGAAGAGAGTCAGACAGTGGTTCCAGGCACCTCGAGTCGTCACCGGGAGAGGGGCAGATGGCGGGGCATTTATGGTCCCCCTGGGGACTCCGAGGCTTGATTAGTAGACACCATTTTTGTTGATTTTTGAATAGGAAGTGTAGTGTGTACTGTGCATGTAGTTTGGTGAAGATAGTTAGAGAAATTTGTACTGGAGAGCATGCTGGCCTACTATCTGTGTAACTGAGACACTGAAAAAGTTCAGCAAAGGGGGATGGTCAGGAACTAGTCCTGAGGGCTGATGAAACGGGAGCTCCAGCACTCCCTGTCATCAGCTTTCCATCCACCTCGGGAGTACTGCCCTGTGGTGACTTTTGGTCTTCTAGAAGTGTTTTCGAAGTGTTATTATTGTGGAGGGCTAGTCTAAACCTTAGTTGTGTCACCAAACCTTTGCCATGCATACATACACTGGCAAAAAAATAAATAAATTGTCCCCTTTCCCCACTCACTCAGTCTCCCTACACGCACTTCACGGATCATCTGATGCAATCAGTTTGAAGTTCATTGTTGAGTATCATGACACCTTGTTTTTTATTTTTTTTATTAAGTATTGACTGAGATATGAAGGTTTAAAAATTGATTTTCACGATTTCTCTCGGGAATGTCCAGCTGTGGGAAGGGTTCATGGGAAGATATGCTGGATGAGATGGGTTAAAAGGCTGAATCTCTGAGAGGATGGATAAATGTGATAGATACTAGAATACAGACGAGCAAAATATAGCTCAACGGGGAGAAAATTTCTGAGTATCCCAGAATGTGCCAGTTATCATACATTGAGACTGGCTGTCTCCATTTTATGAGGTAAAGCTTGAGGCTGCATGATCAAATATGTGCATTATTACTTGTCATCATGTAGGCAGCAGACTGTAACACCAGTCGAGCAGTGCAGTACTCCCACGGTGGATGGAAAGCAGATGACAGGGAGAACTGGAGCTCCCATCTCATCAGCCCTTCAGACTAGTTCCTGACCATCCCCCTTAGCTGTACTTTTTCAGTGTTTCAGTAACAGGGAGAGTAGTCCAGCATACTCTCCAATACAAGTTTCTCTTACTGTCAGCACCAAACTACATGCACATTACACACTACACTTCCTATTCAAAATTTAAACCAAAATTGTGTCTAATAACCAAGCCTCGGAGTCTCAAAGGGGGGAGGGACATAAATGCCCCAATCATCTGCCCATCTCCCGGCAACTACCCAGCAAGATGCCTGGAACGACTGCCTGACTCACTTCTTCATTTCTGCAACATTCGCGGCCTTTCCTCTAACTTTCTTTCCATTGAGCACCACCTCTTCTACTCTAAATCTCACTTTTTCCTCCTAACTGAGGCTCAGCTGTCTGAGGCAACTGATAGTAAACCTTTCTCTGTAACCTCCTACTTTATAATCATTTCAGAGCCAAAGGTGGCTGTTGTGAATATGTATGCAGTGACTTATCTTGATCTCGTGTTCCTGAACTTGATTCTTCTGAATTTTCTACTCTCTGGCTGCGGCTTTCCTGTCATTCTCTAATTAAATATATCTGTGCTGTTTACTTATTCCCTAATTCTTCTGACTATGAAAAATTCTTAGACTGTATTACTTCTACGATGGAACACATACTATCTGTCTCTTCTTTCTCTGAAATCTCCATTATAGGAAATTTCAATGTTCACCACCACCTTTTACTCCCCTCTCCTTTCGCTGATCCACCTGGTGAACAAAACCACATAGTTTCTATCCTTAATAACCTAGTGCAACTTGAACAGCACCCTACCTGTATCCCTGACTGCCTTGGAGAGAGTTCCAACATACTTGACTTCCTTACAACTTGCTCATCTGCTTACGCTATTAATCTTTCCTCTCCACTGGGCTCCTCCGATCACATCCTTGTTACCTTAACCTGTCCTATCACTCCTGTACAGCCTCTGGACCTTCCAAAGAAACATCGGTTGTGGCACTTTGGAGCTGACTGGGAGGCCCTTAGACAGTTCTTCTTTGATTTTCCCTGGAATGATTTTTGCTTGCATGACCGGGAGGCATCTGAGTGTGCCTTGCGCATCATAGAGGGTATTCTTTCAGGGATGGAAGTATACATTCCGTTTTCATATCATTTGACTAATAAAAAAAAAAAATAATAATCACAATTGTTCTAATGTTGTCCACAAAAAGGAGAGGACCTATAAAAGGAACTGGAACCAACTCACCCCTAAGAAATCACATCTTTTTTTATATTTCTGACTGGAATCGTGCTATCTGTTCATCACTCTGCTACAAATAATTTCATCTATACTAAATGCTCTCAGCTCTCCAACTCTAATGCTTCCTGCTCCTTCTGGCACCCTGCCAAAAACCTTTCTGACAACTTTATCTCATCATCTATCCCTCCTCTTTTCTACTCTGATGGCTCGGTACCTATTATTTTCCACTGATAAAGGAGATCCCTTGGCTCAGATTTTCTCCTCTAATTCCACTTTAGACAATTCCGGTGCTGTTCCTTCATCACTTCCCCCCTCTCACTTCTTCATGGTTGACAGAAAAATTTCATCAACTGATGTATATTCTGCCATCACTGGCCTCAATATTAACAATGCTTATGGCCTGATGGGATCCCTCCTGCTGTCCTCAAGAACTGTGCTTCTGTGCTTACACCCTGCCTAGGTAAACTCTTTCGCCCTTGTCTATCAACTTGTACCTTTCCTACTTACTGGAGGTTTGGTGTCATTCAGCCAGTCCCAAAGAAGGGTGATCATTCCCAACTCTCTAACTATCGCCTAATTGCTTTAACATCTGGTGTCTCAAAAGTTTTTTAGTTTATTCTCAACAGAAAAATTTTAAAGCATCTTTCCCATTGCAACCTTTTTTCTGGTCGTCAGCATGGGCTCAGTCAGGGAAGCTCCACTGGCGATCTTCTCACCTACCTTTTAGACTCCTGGTCATCCTACTGTCGGGATTTTGACGAAAGCTTTGTCATTGCACTTGCCATCTCAAGGGCTTTCGATCGAGTCTGACACAAATCTTTAATTTCCAAATTGCCTTCTGACGGTTTCTGTCCTTCTATCTGTGCCTTCATCTATAGTTTCCTTTCTTGTCGTTCAATAACTGGTGTTGCAGACGGCCACTATTCTTCTCCTGAATCTGTCAACAGTGGTGTTCCTCAGGGCTCTGTCCTATCACCGACTCTCTCCTTTTTATTCATCAATGACCTTCTAAGCTGTACATCTCACCCTATCCACTCTTACATTGATGATTCCACCCTTCACCTTTCCATTCGGTTCCCACAACGTCCATCTCAGCAGTTACTTCAGCAAACAAAGGATGTGGCTATGGCACCACCTATGTCTGACTTGGCTCTTATCTCTTACTTGGGTAAAAGTCATCTTGTTTTTAATGCATCAAAGACTTAGTTCTTACACCTAACAAAATCTTCCTCAGGAATAAGCAGTTATGTTCAATAAAATCCAGCTCAATCCTGGATCATCCTTAACCCATTGTTAGTCCTGTGGGGTATTCAAACGTGGTTAGTCTGGTGAGGTGTTACAACACTCCAATACAAAAATACATGTAGTGTTACTAACATGTTAAATATATTCATACTGCCGCTTCAGCATATCTCTGCAATCACTAAAGAAAAGATGGAATGCCTTGTAGGTGGTGTTTATTAATTTATAATAATAAAATACAATAAGTTATATCACCAAAAAAAATAAATGGACTTAAATATCATTTGTCAGGTAAACACGGACAGGAAAATACATTTTGTGATTTTTAAAATCAGTATAATGATAAACCATATGTGAAAATAAGATTTACAAAATAATCTATATCACAATATGATCTAAATGATTAGTTTGACGGGGTGACTGGACACCCCAGGATGGGAGGGGGGGAAGTACCCCTCTCTCTCACTACAGCAGAGGCAGGACTAAACCAATCCTCACGCTCCCTCCCGTGACAGAATCAGGAGAGTACTGGAACGGAGAGAAATATTAGAATTACTGGCTTGGAAATATGAGATTTTAAAACAATATGGGGTGCCAAAACACCCCACCTGACTAACTAAGGGTTAAGCACAGTTTAGGTTTCATTCTCTCGAGATTTATCTTGGAAAGATCATATTACAGTTCTTGTAAAATCTGCTTCCAAGAGATTAGATATGCTAGGCCGACTCCATACCTCCTTTACACATCCACAGTTCTTAACTTTATACACGGGTTTTATTCACCCAAGAGTAGAGTACAACTCTTATGAGTGGCGAGGATCCCACATACAGTTTTTCTCAAAAAGCTGGAGTCAAAGGCTTTTCGTCTCATTAACCCTCCTCCTCTTCATGGCTTCCTTCAACCTCTGTCTCATCGCCGGACTGTTGCACCTTTATCTCTTTTCTATTGCAACTTCAATGGTCACTGCTCCTCCGAACTGTCTGCTTGCATTCCTCCACCTTTATGACTGGAGCATAGCACCCATCTAGCAACAAACTTTCATCTCTTTCTGTCCAACTATCTAATGCAAGAGTTCACCCTTACTCATAGTCCTTCATTTATGCAACAGGTCAACTCTGGAACTGTCTTCCTCTCTCTGTATTTCCTACTTCCTATGATCTCCAGTCTTTCAAACGCACAGATCTTGAATTTAGCTCTCTGTTGTATTTTTTCTTTCTTTTAAGGAACGGTTTACCTTAGGTTCTTTCTTTGTTGCATTAAAAAAAACATGAATAAGTATAATTAGATTTTGCCAAAGTCTGAGCAAACTCCGATCTGACAAGTAATCCCTAAAGGAGGCCGAATGGATATCGGATATGGGTAAATCGGATAGTGGATAAATTTACCACAGTGTTTGAGTAAACCAACTCATAATTATGAGAGAATAAACTCTAACTGTGGTCGAATGGACACGTGGGCGAACTGACGGTAAAGATGACTATTTTATACACTGAAAAAAACGAAACAAAAGCATTCGGAAGCCGAATGCTAATCGTCCGCCTGAATATGTTGTAGGCGAAGTTCAAGATTTAGGCCATGTCTTGATTCCCTGAAGGTTTCATACTGATAGCTCAAGCCGTCCATGAGATATCATGGTGCTAAAGGCGGGCGATAAAAACCTGCTGACCATTGGCAGCAATTTGGGTGACCTGGATCTTGACCCCGAGTGCACATTTTCAACCCAGCCAAGATTTTGGCCATATCTTGATACCCTGAAGGTTTCATGTTGATAGTTCAAATCGTTCGTGAGAAATAATGGAAATACACACACACACACACACACACACACACACACACACACACACACACAGAGGCAGGCAAAAACACTATCACTCCTGCTTCTAAAGGTGTGTGATAAAAGAAAAAAAATAAAGCCAACGCATTTCATATGGTCGGTGGGGGCGCTCATCATCCATCCACTCAGTGTAATGGTACTTTATTTCAGGGTAGCTCTAGATTGACTGGCAAGCCAAATGATTTCCTGTAAACCAGGAAATCACGTAATACGTTGGGTGATAACCTCAGAACCGACCAAAACGTGTTCCGTATTTGTCAACAAGTGGGTTGACTGAGGGTTAGTGCCACTCCCCGGAAAACAACTAACTAAAAATACAAACAGGAAGCCTTGGACCAGGACGAGAAAACAGGTGACTACCAAGGACCGGATAAAGGACGTAGTTCAGATTGCAGCATAGCATGTAAGGGGTGCGAATGATGGAGAGAGAGAGAGAGAGAGAGAGAGAGAGAGAGAGAGAGAGAGTGCTGAGAGTAACGGAGTGGACATATGTGGATTAACTGAGACTAATTGGAGTGGCGAGACCATGAGAGAGTGGGAGTATGGATGGTGTATATGTGCGGGAGTAGGTCAGAATGAAAAGGCAAAAGAGGGTGTATGTATTGTTGTATGCAAGAGATGGAAGGGCAATATGAGAGAGTATATCGTAGATCAGTTGGTTCAAGGATATTTTGGGTAACATTGAAAGTAAGACTATATCCCTGGGCGATTCTGTGTGTATGCACCAATGTAAGATTGTGCAAGCAGAGTGAAAGAAGAGTTCTGGGCAAATGTAGAGGTATGTATGGAAAAGTTTGAGAGGAATGAGAGTGTTTTTGGTTGGAGATATGAATGGAAAAGAAGGGAATGTGAAGGTGGATGAAGTAGTGGGTGAATAGGGTGTGCCTGCAGAAGTGGATGAGAATGGCAGTGCTCTAGTGGACATTTGTGTGGGGAGGGGGTTGGTGATAGCCAATACCCTCTCAAGGCACCAAATGATAAACAGGTATATGTGGCACACATGGGTGGTGAACTGAATGGATGGAAGGCAATGGTTGATTGTGTGTGTGTGTGTGTGTGTGTGTGTGTGTGTGTGTGTGTGTGTTGATGAGAGAATGAGAGGATATGTAATTAATGCAAGAGTATACGCAGGTTTGGGCAGTGGATTAAAAGGACCACCACTTGGTGGTGGTTAAAGTCAAGGTTCAAGTGCAATCGAAAATTTGAAGGAGGGAAGGACAGGAGGAAGTACTCCATACAAGGAGGGTAGAAAGGTTGCAAGAAAATGGGGGAAAAAAAAAAGGCAGACTACAAGAGAGAAGTAAGGAGGAGGTGGAAGGTGTGTGCAAGATACTGACATAAGAAATCTGTACAGAAAGTGAGGTGGTGTGTGGGGTGAAGAGAAGACGAAAGGGGGCCCAAGGAACAGAATGGTGCAATGAAGAGGTGAGACAAGCTGTTGCACAAAGGAAGAAAACATATAGTGAGTGGATGGGAAGCTAAGGCATAGAGGAAGTTGAGAGACGGAAGAGTGAGACATGTGTAGAGAGGAAGAGAGAGATGAAAAAATTAGTAAGAGTGAAAAAGAAGAGAGTGGATGAGGTGTTTAGAACGAATTTGAGTGTAAAGTAGAGGGAATGTAAGAAAATGTTCTGGAAGGAGGTAAAGAGAGTTAGACAGGGTGATAATAAAGTTAGTAGGGGAATGAAAGATAAAAATGGTAGATTTATAATGGAAAAGGGAAAAAAATGAGCAGATGGAGAGAACACTTTATGGAGATGTTTAAGGTAGAGAATGAAAGTAATGCGAGTATAAGTGGTCGGGGAATGGATGGGAGATGGAGGGAAGTGAGAAAGAAGGAAAAGATCAGTAGGATGGAAGTAGTGCAAGCAATGAAGAACATCAAAATGGAGAAAGCCCCAAGAACTGATGGAGTGTGTGGTGAAATGCTGCAGCATGAGGGAGAGATAGTCATAGAATGAATATGGAAGATGTGTATATTAGCATGGAAGGAAGGTAGAGTCCCAGAGGATATGAAATCAGATATAATTATTCCCCTGTATAAAGGAATAGAGGAAGTGTGTTGTAATCATAGGGGCATTTGTCTTCCGAGTGTAATAGAAAAAGTATATAGTAGGATGCTTATCGACAGAGTTAGGAAAATAACAGAGGAATTAGTTCAAGAAGAACAGAGAGCTTTCAGGAAGAGAGGAGACTGTGCAGATCATATATTCATCCTTAAGTCTTTAGCGGAAAAGTCTCTAAAGAAGGAAAGGAAGATGTATGCAACAAATAAGTTGTTTGCAGCCTTCATGGATTTTGAGAAAACATTTGACAGAGTTGAGAGGCAAGGAATGTGGAGAATATTAAGAATATATGGAAAAATGGAATGCTGTATGCCGGGAAGAGTATGTATGAGGGTGCTTAGGCTGCAGTGCATGTGGATAGTGAACTGAGTGAATTTTTCTATCTAAATCTAGGACTGAAACAGAGATGTGTCATGTTTCCATGGTTATTCAGTCTGTATATGGATGGGGTAATAAAAGAGGTACAAGGCATACACGTAGCCACTGGGGGGGGGCAGGGGGGGCAATTTGCCCCCCCTGGGAAAACTTTGTGGAAATGCTGAAGCGGATTTTTGGCATAGTTCTTGTATGACAATAACAGTTTTCCTAATTTTACCACTTGTATATTAAACAAAACTCATTAGACATGATAAGAGGAGGCTGTATGATGAAAAGGCAAAAGAGACAGAAATTAAGTAAAAATGACGGTCAGAGCACAAGAGCAGCGTATCAGGCCATAAAGGAGATAACTGGGACTGAAAAGAGAAGGAAGGAAATACCTGTAAGAGATATAAATGGTAATTTGATGACTAAAGATTCGAATATAAAAGGAAGGTGGAAGTAGCATTTTTGAATCAATTCTAAACAGACCAATACCAGCTGAAGAGGACATTTTGCCAGCCGAGAGAGATTTGCAGATAGAAACAGGGGATATAACCTTGGAAGAGGTAGCAACATCTATAAAGGAGTTAAAGAATGTTAAGGCCCCAGGAGAGGATGGAATATTTCCTGAAATGTTTAAGGTGGAAAATGATGAGTTGATGAATGCGCTTTTGAAACTTTTTAATGTGGCTTGGGATAATGGTGGAATTCCAGAAGAGTGGAAAAAAGGAGTGATTATAAAAATAACAAAAAAGGGAGATTTAAGTTTGTGTGGAAATTGGAGGGGGAATAACTTTGACACCTGTAGTTGCAAAAGTCTTTTCCAAAATCTTGTTGAACAGAACAGAAATAGTAATTGATAAAATTTTAAGAGAAGAACAAGCGGGATTTAGAAAGGGTCGAGGTTGTAATGATCAAATTTTATTCTAAGGCATCTAATGCAACAAGCTAATGAGATGAAAATGCCACTTAGTATGTGTTTCGTTGATTTTGAAAAGGCGTTTGATAGTGTTTCACGTGGAGCTATGTTGAAAATTATAAGATTCTATGGTTTATCAGAGAAGTTTGTAAATATTATTAGAAGCCTGCATGAAGGTACTTTTTGTAAGGTAATGGTGGGTGGTTCTTTGAGTGATCCATTTGAAGTTAGGTCAGGAGTGATTCAAGGAGGAGTTCTTTCGCCTTTGTTGTTTGTTTTGGTTATGGATTATATTATGAGAAAGGTTGTAAGGAGAAAAGGTGCAGGCATTATCTGGAAAGAAAATAAGAGGCTGATGGATTTGGACTATGCTGATGATATTGTACTGATTTGCGGAAGTATTTACGAGATGCAGAGGGTGCTTGATTGTCTGGTGGAGGAAGGAGAAAACGTTGGATTGGTAATACATTGTGGAAAGACTGAAATTATTAATATGAACGTGGAGAACCAAATTGAGTGTGTAATTGGAAATAATGTGGTGAAGAATGTAGAAAATTTTAAATATCGGAACGACTGTATCATCTAATGGATCATTAAACAGTGAAACTGAGGAGAGGATTAGACAGGCTTGGGGAGCTGTTGGAATGTTGAAATCTGTTTGGAATAATAATATGCTTTCGGTGCATACTAAAGTAAAAAACAAGTCCATGGTCAGACCAATTTTAATTTATGGGCATGAGTCATGGTACAGTACAATTGCAACAGATCAGAAAGTATTAGGATTTGAGAATAAAATACTGAGAAGGATTCTTGGGGTAAAATGGCAAGAATGAGTTACAAATGAAAGAGTAAGGGATATTACGAGTAGAACCAGTTGATGAATGTGTGAGACTGTCTCGCTGGAAATGGCTGGGACACAGATATAGAAAAGAAGGTAGTTTAATACAGGATGTGCCAGAGTGGACTGCTAGAGGAAGAAGAGGAAGAGGTAGGCCGAGGGAAATCTGGTTGAGGACAATGAAAAGAGAAGCGGGAGAGGAGTGTTGGTGGGACCTTAAGGAGATGGCAAGAGACAAATACTTGTGGAGAGAGTTCATCGGGGCCCTATGCATCCCGTGGGATGCTACAGGAAGTGATTGATTGATTGACTGATATTAAACAACATCCTCTATTAAATTGCCTTCTTATTATTATCGATAATAGTATCATCTACGAGAGTGACCATGATGACCAATGATACTCGTGACAAAGAGATGTCTTTGCTGTGGAAACTTCAGTGCCTTCTGATATATTGCTAGTGTTTCCTTTTGCTCTCCGATGAATGAGGAGACCTCTGGTAACATTATGTACTGAGTGTCTGAGTGTTTTTACATACTTTCCTCTGAAAGGATTATTGGCTATTTACTTAAAGTTACTCCAAGAAAGCTGTGAATATGTGGGGAAAAGATAGTTTTTCTTTAAGACATTGGATCACATGCGACAGTAATGATGTAAACTTATTTCTGATGACATAAAGCATCAAATCTAGGAAAATTTGTTGTAACAGATATTTTGGGGAAATATTCCAAGTGTTTGCCCCCCGTGGCAAAAATCCTGGATACGCCACTGGTACAAGGTAGGGCAGTGAATGTTGGAGTGGTCCTATTGAGAGAGGGCAGCATTTGGAAACTTCCTGTATTGTTGTCTGCAAACGATACTGCATTCTTCAGTGAAGACGAGGAGGAACTCCAAGGCTTCGTGAATGGGTTTGGGAGAGTGTGTAAGGAACGGAATCTAACGGTGAACGTAAAGAAGTGTAAATTTAAGGTCTTCGAGAGAAATAAGTCAATGAATGTACAATGAAGTTGGATGATGTGTAAATGGAGAATGTGCGTACTTCCAAGTACTGTACTAGGTAGTGTGATAAGTAAGGATGGAAGTTTGGAGGATGAAGTGCTTGAAAGAATGCAACAAGGAAGAAATGTTGCTGAATCCTGGAAAGCAGTGATAAGAAACAGGGAAGTGAGCATGGAAATAAAAAAGTTGCTGCATGATGGTATTGTGATACCAGCTCTAATGTGTGGAAGTGAAGCTTGGACCTTGTTGGAGGGACACAAATCAAGAGGGAGAGCAGTGGGATTGAATTATATGAGCAGAACATGTGGAGTTACATGGAAAGACAAACTGACAAATGTGGAAGCGAAGACGCTTTGTGGTGTGGATGTGATAGAAAACGTTAGGAGAAATACACTCATGTGGTTTGACCGTCTGTAAGGATGGAGAGCGAGAGACTAATGACAAGAGTGTATGTGAGTGAGGTGGATGGGGGAGAGGGGGGTAGGCCGTGGATGGGATAGAGGGGAGGAGGCCGTGGATGGGATGGAGGGATTGAGTGAAGTATTTGCGAGGGGAGGGGGGGGTGAGCTGGGAAAAGGGCAGTGAAATGGTGGGGGACAGGACAACATGGAGGCAATATGTTTGTGGCACCCCTTTACCGGGTTGAGGCATCTGGCAATAGACAGACGGATGAAGACATTTCTTTTAGCTGAGCAGATGTTCAAAGGAACCTCGTGATATTTTTTTTCTATGTCTGTGACCATAATTGCTATAATACCTAGAGACATTATACCATATTTTAGTGGTATGTATGTGGGTTTGTTGCCCAGTTGTCTTATTTTTTTACCAGTAAAATTAATTTACAAAATCAGCTAACTACAGACGTCCTGAATGTTTTTTCCTGCGATACTGTGAGCAGTGGTTGTCCTCTTACCCCGAAAAGAGTGCAGTTCATTAGAAATAAAATTTCTTCCTTGTTATTATTGTTTATGCTGGTGAATTTGTCACACACCTGACAGTAGCTGGCTAACATTATTATTATTGAGCTTATTGTTTTGCTCTGTATTATTTTCCTTTGCATTTTATTTCTTAGATCTTGATATTACATAGGGGGGTACGCAAGGTAACCCAAGTATTTGTGCCACATATAAATGACCTTGACCCATTATGAAGGTGATATACTCTTTTTTTGGTGCAAAAATTGCATATTTGAAAATGCAGTATCTCGGAAACTACTTGATATACAGCTATTTGGTTGGAAATTCTACGACAAAAAAGTTTTCTGAGAATTTTGGCTAATTATTTTGCCATTTAGCCTATTGGAAAGTACCGAATTCAAATCTACGCATTGTTTTCTTTGAAACACGTTTTAGAGGAAGCCACAGAACCTGTAAAGCTGTATCTTTACAGAAATATAGCCGTGGTCCCTCTCATTATCTGAAAGGAATGTGGTTACAGGTAAGCATACAGTTAGCCACTTATTGAGACAATCCCGAATATGAATGACCTCAATACCATAAACCTTCTTTAATCTAGCTACTGTACACAGTAAGTAAATAGAAACTAGTTAAGCTTCGCCATATATATGGCAAGGCTTATTGCTTTAGTAGGAATTTCTATCATTTTTCTTTACACTTCTTTTTTTTTCTTAGATCTAGAGTTTGTCATACAGGAGGGTACCCTTGGGTAATCCAAGTATTTGTGCCAAATTTAAGTGACCTTGACCTTTGTTTGAAGGTCATACTCATTTTTGGTGAAAAAATTGCATACTTGAAACTGAAATGACTTAGAAACAAACTGAGATACAGTTATTTGCTTGAAAATCCTATGATGAAAAAGTTTGCTGAGATTTTTGGCTGACTATTATGCCATTTAGCCTGGTGGGAAAAAAATCAAATCTGCTCACTGTTTTCTTTGTAACACGTGTTAGAGAAAACCACAACAACTTTAAAGCCGTATATTACAGAAATATAGCCATAGTCAATCTCTTTATTGTTACAGTTAAACATACAGTTAGCCAGTTATTGGGACAAATGTAAAATGTACCCATGTTTTCAAGGAAAAGCAATACCATGCACAGTCATGGCAAAGCTTCCTTATTGTGGCTACTCTGTAAGTAAATAGGTAACTAGTTATAATTAATCTCCACCTACTACTAAGGTGGAAACTATTTTTTTTTTTCTGGTAATACTATTATTCCCACCTGAGAGTCTTGCAACGATCCCTTGAGAACCAGAGACTGTGTGAGGAATCTGAAGGACCCAGGTTACGTGTCCTGGCATGGGCCATTGCTCATAGAAAAACAAAATCCACATCATGTATGCAAAATGGAAGGGCGTGTTAAGAGATTCAAATCAGTGTTATGTTGTGAACAACAAAATGTTCTTGTCCATTGGAGATTTCCATATGACCTGTGCAAGAAATCTGAATTGCCCAGGTTATATGTCCTTGTATGGGTCATTGCTGATAGAAAATAAAACAAATCTCAGCAATGGTGTCAAGGTCACTGTAAGAAACAGTAGGTAGAGACAAATGACTGTCCACAGGACAGTTACAGAGTTCCAGTTATTAGCCTCCACCCATTACATTGGTGAATCCTATTGTTTTTGCTGGTATTATTATTACAGTATCCCCACCTGAGAGTTTTGGAACGATCCCATGAGAACCGGAGACTTTGTGAGGAATCTGAAGGGCCCAGGTTATGTATCCTGGCATGGGTCATTGCTCATAGAAAAAAAAAAAGCATATCCTTAATGCACAGTGGAAGGGTGAGTCAAAAAGATTTAAATTAGTGTTATGTTGTGAATGAGATAAGTTGCTCATGTCTGTTTGAAATTTCAGTATGATCCGTGCAAGAAATCTTGCCCAGGTTATGTGTCCTGGTATTGGTTATTGCTGATAGAAAAAACAAATCTCAACAACGGTGTCAAGGTCACTGTAAGAAACAGTAGGTGGAAACAAATGACTGTCCACTGGACAGTTACAGATTTCCAGTAATTAGCCTCCACCCATTACATAGGTGGAAACTATTGTTTTTACCAGCATTACTATTATTCCCACTTCAGAGTCCTGCAGTGATTCAAAGAGAACCGGAGACTTGTGTGGGGAATCTGGAGGGCCCAAGATATGTGTCCTGGCATTGGCCATGGTTGATAGGAAAAAAATACAAATCGTTTACATGCAGTCGAAGGGCATGTCCAAAAGAGTCTTATCTGTATAATGTTGTGAACAAGATAAGGTGGTTTTATCTACTGGAAATTTCACTTTGATTTGCGCAAGGAATCTGAATGGCCCAGGTTATGTGTCCTGGTATGGGCCATCACTGATAGAAAAAAATCCAAATCTGCCCAGTGGGGTCAAGGTCATTGAAGAAACAGTAGATGCAGACTAGTGACTGTTCGTAGGATAGTTCCAGAGTTCTAGTTGTTGTTGTTGTTGTTGTTGTTGTTGTTATTATGGGGGAGAGATAGTAGTAGAATGGATGTGGAAGATGTGCAGATTGGCCTGGGAGGAAGGTAGAGTTCCGGAGGATTGGAAGTCAGATATAATTATTCCCTTGTACAAAGGAAAAGGGGAAAAAGAAGTGTTTGGTAATCATAGGGGCATTTGTCTTCTTAGTATAATAGGAAAAGTGTGTTGTAGGATACTTATTGACATAGTTTGGGAAATAATAGAGGAATTAGTTGGAGAAGAACAGGGGGGCTTTAGGGAGGGAAGAGGTTGTGTAGATCAGATATTCATTCTTAGATCTTTAGTGGAAAAGTTTCTAGAGAAGGGAAAGAAGTTGTATGAGGCTTTCATGGATTTGGAGAAAGCATATAACAGGGTCGATTGACAAGGATTATGGAAAATATTAAGAATATATGGAGTAGATGGGAAGTTGTTGAATGCTGTGTAGGGTATGTATGATGGTGCTAAGGCTGCAGTGCGTGTGGATGGTGAACTGAGTGAATTTTTCTCTTTGAAGGTTGGGTTGAAACAGGGATGTGTCTTGTCTCCATGGCCGTTCAATCTGTACATGGATGGGGTAATAAAAGAGGTACAAGGTAGGGCAGTGGATGTTGAAGTGGCCTTGGTGAGAGAGGGTAGTGTCTGGAAACTCCCTGTACTGTTGTTTGCAGATGATACTGTGTTGTTGAGTGAAGACGAAGGGGAGCTGCAAGGATTGGTGGATGAGTTTGGGAGAGTGTGTAAGAAACGGAATCTACAGGTGAATATAGGGAAAAGTAAAGTTATGGTCTTTGAGAGAGGTGAAGTCAGTGAATGTACAGCAAGGTTGGATGATGAGGAATTGGAAAATGTGAGTACCTTTAAGTACCTGGGTAGTGTGATGAGTAAGGATGGAGGTTTGGAGGGTGAAGTGCTTGAAAGGGTACAGCAGGGAAGAAAGGTTGCTGGTTCCTTGAAAGCAGTGATAAGAAACAGGGAAGTGAGCATGGAAGTGAAAAAGGTACTACATGACAGTATTGAGATACCAACTCTAACGTATGGAAGTGAAGCTTGGACGTTGTTGGAAGAGCACAAGTCAAGAGTGAGAGCAATGGAAATGAGTTATTTATGAGGAGCCTGTGGAGTCACATGGAGAAACAGGCTGACAAATGAGGATATAAAGGAGCGTTGTGGTGTGGATGTGGATGTGATAGGAAGCGTTAGGAGGAATACACTGAGGTGGTTTGGCCATGTGGAGAGGATGGAGGGTGAAAGACTGACGAAGAGAGTGTATGTGAGTGAGGTGGAGGGGGGGAGAGGGAGGGGGAGGCCGAGGATGAGATGAAGGGATGGGGTGGAGGGGTATATGAGAGAGGGGAGTGTGAGTTGGAAGCAGAGCAGTGAAATGGTGGGGGACAGGGTGACGTGGAGGCGATTTGTTTGTGGCCACCCCGAACGGGATTGAGGCGTCTGGCAATAGATGGATAGACAGATTATTATTATTATTATTATTATTATTTAGTCTCCATCTATATTATACACGGAGACAATTCACATGTATACTGGTCAACACTAAGTTTATTGCCAACGATAAAGCGACTGTAGGGTAACTTTGTGGCGCCGATTCCGGATATGGCATTGGTTTTGCCAGATTGGCTCTGATTTTTTAGATAATGGATGCCACCATATTTGAGAATTCAGTTCACTCAGCCTTCAGTGTCCGTCTCATTTTCAAATTTATGAATTTGTCGCTGAATTGATTTTTAGGGATTTAGTCATATAAATGATTTCAAATTTAATGCAGGAATTAATTTTACATTCGTTTTATCATAAAGTTTCAAAATATTTTTGAAAAACAAAAAAATAATGCAGAAAATGGATGTCAGGTGTAATCTACCCACAAATCACATGGAAACTGTCTTAGATCATACAAAAGTAAGCACATGAAATACCTAATGGCGTTGTAATGAGTACAATAACATAAAAGCAAAGTAAGCTGATTTAGGTAGCCAAGATTAATGCATTAAAAAAAAACGCTTTGTGAGATTCTTTTTTTTTTTAGAGGAGGGGGGATTGTCGGTCATTAGGACAATCACGTTGGGGGGCTCCATCAGTAGACTGCTATCATGTGTGTGTGTTCCATTTGCCTTGATGCCTTTCCTTCATCACCTTTATATCCTGATGGAACCTCTCCCTATGTTCCTCATTAAAATCACCCAGATTTTGTGGAAATCTGTCCAAGTGGCTGTGGAGAAAGTGTACCTTTATGCTCATTATAGCACCAAAATGTTTACAATTATTGAGCATCTTTCCACCAGTTTTTCATGATTGTCTGCTTTGTGGTTACTCAAGAAATTCTTGACAATGAGACAATTGCACCAGGCAGAAGCTTCATCATTCATAAATTTTGTGAAGTTCGAATCTTTGATGAGTTTCCAAATCTGAGGATCATAAAAGATCCCTGCTTTTAGTTTTTCAATACTCAGTCCAAGGAACGATCAACAAAAGTATTTGAAGCAATCGCCATCTTTGTCCAAGGCAGTAACAAATTGCTTCATCAGTCCACGCTTGATATGGAGTGGTGGGAGAATGATTTTTTTCTTTGTCAATCAATGGCTTGTTACCGATGTTCGCTGCACCTGCAGTCATGTTTTCCCTTGAAGATTGTGTCACTTTTTTCCAGTGACCTTGCTTTGCTGTACTATCCCACAAGCAGATGAAACAAAGGTACTTCGTGTATCCACTTTGCTGCACGAGCAAGAAGTTCACCATCTGTAGGTTGTTACGGAACAGAGAAAGATAATGTACACTTTAAGTGAGAATACTAAAAATCACTACTGTCCCGTAAAGTTCCAGGTTCAAAACAAAAGAGTTAGGTAAAATTACAAGTTAAAGTTTAATGCTCAAACTAACAACAAAACATTCAGGACTCATAAGGATAATGTAATGGCAAAAAACAGGTTAAATATATGGTTAACTGCAATAGCCTCTATTAACACGAAATTAGCATGAGTAAATTTATCTAAGTCAGCCCTGTTAAAATGAGATACCAGATAATACTCAGTGAATGCCAGATATATTATTTAGATACAAAATATTATTAATGATGGCTGACAATAAGAACCTTACATAAATTACAAAAATCTTACTAGACCTAAGAACTAACCTTATGCTACACAGTACAAGAAAAATGCAACAACAGTTATACTCAAATTACACACAGCTGCTAGATGGTTGGAGACTTCCTGAGCACTCACAATAATAATAACTGTACAAGGGAGGACAGAGATGTGAGCAAAATGAGGAGTAGATCTAAGTGGCAATAATGCAGAGACTGAGCTTATTATATAGGGGCCAGCAGAGCTTGATACAACCTGTAAGAAGGACACGCAAATGAAGCCATAGGGGACAAAGAGCTGACAATCCTGCTCTGAACAACAGAAAGGACGACTTACTCTACTATAACGGTAGAAGGGGGGACTGAGGCAGAACACGCTCGTGATCAAACATGCAGCATACTGTGCGTTAAATTTACACAAAGGATGATGAAATCATAGGCTATGTAACACCTCCCCACAAAGAAAAAGAAATTTACAAAGGAAATTTCTTATTACTCTAAAACAATCTGTCTAAAGTCTAGATAAGCAATCTGCAATAACATTTTCTTTCCCCTTGACATGTTGTATGTCTAATGAATACTCCTGAAGAAGTAGACTCCATCTTGTCAATCTCTGATTTTTATCTTTAAACTTACTGAGGAATTTCAGTGGGTTATGATCGGTATAAATGACTATGGGGTCAAAACCAGAACACAAATAAAATGAAAAATGCTGTAAACCCAAAATCAAGGCCAAAAGCTCTTTCTCAATAGTTGAGTAGTTCTTTTGAGGTGGAGTGAACTTCTTACTGTAATAAGATACAGGGTGTTCAATACCTTGATCATCCTCTTGCAGCAAAACAGCCCCAGCTCCTGTATCACTTGCATCAACAGCCATCTTAAAAGGCTTAGCAAAATTTGGAGTAGCGAGCACTGGCTGACTTAACAGAATAGCTTTAAGTCTGTTGAAAGAGGATTCACAGTTATCGGTCCAGACAAATTTAACTCCCTTTTTCAGTAGGTCTGTAAGTGGTGATACAAGAATTGAAAAGTTAAGAACAAATCTCCTGTAATAACCTACCATTCCCAAAAATCTTTGTGGCTCTTTCCTACTTTTAGGTCTGGGAAGATCACTTATAACCTGAACCTTAGCTGCTGGTGGTGCAACATGTCCATCACCAATTGCGTACCCAAGGTACTGAACTTTAGCTTGACCAAACTCACACTTTGATAAATTAGCTACAAGATTAGCCTGAACCAAATGCTCAAGAAATTTATTGACATGGCATAGGTGATCTTTCCAGTTGTCACTGAAGATTAATACATCATCAATATAAACAACACACCCTGCCAAACCCTCTGTTACAACATTCATGAGCTTCTGAAATGTGGCTGGTGCATTCTTCATACCATATGGCATTACAGAACATGCAAAAGTCTTTCCTGGTGTTACAAAACATGAGATCTCCCTAGCACGTTCAGTCATAGGTACTTGCCAGTATCCCTTTAACAAATCAAACTTATTTATGTACCTAGCCTTTCCAATCTTGTCTATGCAATCTTCCACACGAGGGAGAGGGTAAGTGTCTGTTTTGGTTATCTGATTAACACGTCTGTAGTCGATGCAAAGCTGCTGTGACCCACCTGGCTTAGGGACTAGAGTTACAGGAGAACTCCACTCGCTCTGACAGGGCTCAATCATCTTGTGGTCCAACAGGTAGCCAAGCTCCTTCTGGATGAGAGGAACTTTCACTGGGTTCACACGGTAAGGAGGCAGTTTAATTGGCTTTGCGTCTCCAACATCGACATCATGCATCAACACAGTGGTTCTTCCTGGAGTAGCACGGAACACTTGCGGGTCCTGCAGTAATGCCGAAAACTCCTGCCTTTCCTTGGGTGGTAGATGAGAAAGCTTAGTCTGGAGATCATTCATGATATCAGGATTCTTCCCCAAACTATCACTCAGGCTCATACTGCATGGGAGAGCTTCACTTGCAGACTCGGGTGGAACAGCTACAGTGCAGACTGGATTATTTTCGTCCCGCCTGTGATATAACTTTAGCATGTTGATGTGACATAGTTTCTTGTTCTTTCTACGATCTGGTGTGGCGATGACATAGTTGACATCACTGAGTTTCTTCTCCACGAAATAAGGACCACTAAACTTGGCTTGAAGAGGTTGCCCATGAACCGGTAGCAGAATCAAAACCTGATCTCCTGGCTGAAAGTGGCGTAACCTGGACTTCTTATCATACCAAGTCTTCATCTTCTCCTGAGCAGCTCCTAAATTCTCTCTCGCCAGTTGTAAAGCAGTGGACAGCCATTCTTTGAACTTCATCACATACTCCAGCAGGTTGACGTCATCTTCCGACAGCCAGCATTCCTTGAGTAACTTAAGGGGTCCTCTTACTTCATGGCCAAACAGTAGTTCAAAGGGTGAGAAGCCCAGTGATTCATTTGGAGATTCTCTTGCGGCAAATACAACGAATGGAAGACCTTTATCCCAGTCTTTCTGATGTTCCAAACAGTATTTCTTGAGCATCGATTTGAGTGTTTGATGATATCTCTCCAACGCTCCTTGGGTCTGGGGATGGTAAACTGAAGACGTGATCTGGGTGATGCCCAACTCTTTCAGAGACTGCTTGAAAACGTTTGACATGAAATTACTTCCTCGGTCTGACTGTACCTCCTTGGGCAGACCAAACTTTGTGAAGAACCCCAGCATTTCCTTAACCACGTTCTTTGCTGAGATATTTCTAAGTGGAATGGCTTCAGGATAACGAGTAGCCATATCAATCAGGGTCAACACATAAGAAAATCCTGAAGAAGTCTTAGGAAGAGGGCCCACAATATCCACCAACACACGGGTGAATGCCGCCTCAAAAGGAGGAATGGGAACTAGAGGTGCAACCTTTTCGGTCTGATTACACTTCCCCACAACTTGACAGGTGTGACAAGACTTACAATACCAGGAAACATCCCTGAAGATACCTGGCCAGTAGAAGTGTTTCAAAATGCGTGCCACAGTCTTCCTCACTCCAAGGTGTCCTGCCAAACTGGAATCATGAGCCACTCTAATGATATCCTGCCTACAAACACGAGGGATGACAACTTCATGTACAACCTCCCATTCACAGTCGGCTGATACTGTTGGGGGTCTCCACTTCCTCATAAGTACTCCTGACTTTATATAATAACAAGTAGAAGCACCGGCTGACTCTTCCTCACTGCAAGCAGAGTTAGCTAGACCTTTCAACTCAGGGTCAGCAACCTGCAACTCGACCAACTCTTGACGAGACAAATTATCAACACTATGGGGTACTGTCTCATCTGGTGAGTGGTCCAAATTAGCAAGAAAAGTGTCAGCTAGGATAACATCATCATCATCATTATCCTCTAAATCACCAGTAACTTTAGACTTAGCCCTAGTGACAGCACATGCAGGGAACACATCAGGCACATCACAATCCTGGGACGCAGCCACTGGCTCACTAGACAACTGAGGAGCTGGACACACTTGACTTCCACCAATATCATTTCCAAGTAAGAAAGTTACACCTGACATTGGGAGTGTCTCAACCAATCCAACCATAACGGAACCATTAACAAAACCAGACTCTAAATTCACTCTGCACAGAGGGACAGAGAAGTAATTATTCCCTACGCCTTGTAAGATTACAGTTTCATCAGAGGAATTAACATTAGAGCTAGAACACTGGTCAGCATAAGGGATTGGCAAGCACCTGTATCACGATACATTTTAACTGATTTCCTGTCATTACTGTCCAGAGGACTGACAAAACCATCAGACAGGAAATTAGCACATGAACTCTTGAGAGTGTCACCCACGTTACTGCTCAAAAGAGGAGCTCCATCATGAGAATTTAAGTTACCCCTCAAAGCAGGTTCAGTTAACTCAGTTAAAGAATTATGGGAACTCTCAAGGGTGGACACTAGACCAATTGACTGAATATTTAAAGACTCCTTTTTGTTCACATCACGCTGTCTCCTGAAACATTTCTCCGTAGTATGACCAAGCTTACTACAATAAGTACATTTACTTTTCTGAAATCTAGAGGTGAAGCTGGTATTTACTTCCTGAGAAACATCATCTTTATTCTCTTTCCTGTTACCTGTACTCTGAGTAGAGGCAACGTACTTACTCTCAGCTATCCCTTTTTCTTTAGAATATCTCCTGTGAGTGAGAACATATTCATCAGCTAAAACTGCAGCATCAGACAAATTATCTATTCTTTTCTCATCAAGATATAGGCTTACATCTTTATAAATACACCTCTTGAAGTCCTCCAGCAAAATCATCTGCTTAAATTTACCAAAATCAGAATCCACATTCTTAGAATTTAACCACTGCTCTAACAGATCTTCTTTGATTTTTGCATACTCAACATGGGATTGCTTATCTTGTTTATAAGTTGTCCTAAATTTTACTCTATAGGCTTCAGGAACAAGCTCATAGGCCTTAAGAATCAAGCTCTTAACTACATCATAATTATCAGATTGATCCTGAGGCAAAGATGCATAAGTTACTTGAGCTTTACCGGTGAGAACAGTTTGAAGGAGTACTGGCCAATACTCTTTGGGCCAATTAAAACCTGTAGCTACCCTCTCAAACAACTGAAAATACTTTGTTAAATCAGATTCATTAAAAGGAGGGACAAGTTTAACATTTTTAGCCACATCAAAATCATCAGAGCTAGATGATCCAGTTCCACCTTGTTTCATGCGATACTCATGGTCTGCCTGAATCCTAGCTAGTTCAATTTGTGCCTGAGCCTGTATCTGTGCCTCCTGGAATCCGAGCCTGAGATTCAGCCTCCTTAGCATTTGCTTGAAATTCAGCCTCCTTAACACGAGCCTCCTGCAGGGCTAGCTGTAACTTAGCTATTTCAATCTGCGTTTGCTCATTTGGAGGAGTTACATTAAACAAGCTTTTATTAATCATGCCAACAATTTGATCTTTAGAATGATGAGAGTGAACTGCAATTCCCAATTGTTGAGCAACAAGCTTAAGTTCATTCTTTGTTCTGTTTTCTAAATCACACACTGTTTGCACATTTGACAAAAAATCTTTGGCTTCATCAAGTGTAGTAATAGTAGACATCATGAATAAATCACAGTCACAAAATATCAAGCAATATCCTTATGATAATATCCTGAATATCCTGATAAGAGGTCGCCAAATTTATGTTACGGAACAGAGAAAGATAATGTACACTTTCAGTGAGAATACTAAAAATCACTACTGTCCCGTAAAGTTCCAGGTTCAAAACAAAAGAGTTATGTAAAATTACAAGTTAAAGTTTAATGCTCAAACTAACAACAAAACATTCAGGACTCATAAGGATAATGTAATGGCAAAAAACAGGTTAAATATATGGTTAACTGCAATAGCCTCTATTAACACGAAATTAGCATGAGTAAATTTATCTAAGTCAGCCCTGTTAAAATGAGATACCAGATAATACTCAGTGAATGCCAGATATATTATTTAGATACAAAATATTATTAATGATGGCTGACAATAAGAACCTTACATAAATTACAAAACCCTTACTAGGCCTAAGAACTAACCTTATGCTACACAGTACAAGAAAAAATGCAGCAACAGTTATATTCAAATTACACACAGCTGCTAGATGGTTGGAGACTTCCTGAGCACTCACAATAATAATAACTGTACAGGGGAGGACAGAGATGTGAGCAAAATGAGGAGTAGATCTAAGTGGCAATAATGCAGAGACTGAGCTCATTATATAGGGGCCAGCAGAGCTTGATACAACTTGTAAGAAGGATGCGCAAATGAAGCCATAGGGGACAAAGAGCTGACAATCCTGCTCTGAAGAACAGAAAGGACGACTTACTCTACTATAACGGTAGAAGGGGGGACTGAGGCAGAACACGCTCGTGATCAAACATGCAGCATACTGTGCGTTAAAATTACACAAAGGATGATGAAATCATAGGCTATGTAACAAGGTCAACACAAATAGACCATTGGTGCTGATGCTAGCAGAGCTTCTGTAAGACCATTTTGATATTTTCATATTCTTTAATTTTTGTTGAGTGGACAGTTGAAAGAGATGCATAGCGGTTACCACTGTGAAGTAAAACATATTTCAAGCTTCTGGTGGAGTTGTCTATAAAAAGCTGCCAATCTTCTGGTCGATATTCTGGTATTCCCATTTGGAGAAGAAGTCTATGGATGACACTACAGTATACAAGTTCTTCATCTTGGCTAAAGAAAGAAGTGCCTCATCTCTTGTCCGATAAGCTGTTATTTTAGCTTCTGGCTTTAGACAGTTCTTCCCTTTTAACCTGGATGCTAAAAGTCCAGATGCCTCCTTTGACAGACTGAGGTCTCGTATCAGATCTCTGAACTCTTGCTGGGAGAACTGCTTAAGTGTTAAATAGCTTCCTTCATATTCACATCCACTAATACCAGTTATGCTACACTCTCAAGTTCTGCATTTCTTCAAAATCTGATAATGCAAGGTCGGGCAGTGAGATTAGCACTGGCATGGGAATGTCTTTGGTGTGTGGCACAGGTTGCCTTGCTGATCCAGGTCAGGATACTCACATATATTGGGGTAAAAATCATAATTTGAGGGGTATCCATATCATGAAAACTAGAGCCAGTTTGGCAAATGTCTTTTTTCGATTCAGCATCCCCAGAATATCTTAAATTTGTTCAAACATCCTGAACCACTACATAAAAAATTTGTTTTTGTTTGCCTGTGTGTATTCCCACCTCAGTCTCGCAATGATTCCAGGAGAACCGGAGAATGCACGACGAATCTGGAGGGTCCACGTTATGTTTTACGGCATGGGACACTGCCTATAGAAAAAGGAAATCCATATCCTTTATGTGCAGTGTAAGGGCATGTCAGCAAGAGTCATATCAGTATTATGTTGTGAATAAGTTGGTAGTGTCTACTGGAGATTTCAGTATGATCTGTGCAAGGAATCTGAATTTCCCAGGTCATGTGTCCTGGTATGGGCTGTTGCTGAGAAAAGTTAAATCCAAATCTCCCCAATGGGGTCAAGGTCATTCTAAGAAACAGTAGGTGGAGATAAGTGACTGTCCACAGGACACTTACAGGGTTCTTGTTATTGATCTCCAACTATTACATAGGTTGAGTTTTTTTTTTTTTTAATAGGTTTTCAATGGTATTTTTAATATTCCTGCCAGAGAGTCATGCAATTATTCCAGGAGAATCAGAGACTGCATGAGGAATCTGAAGGGCCCAGGTTATGTGTCCTGGCTTAGGCCATTGCTGATAGAAACAAAAATCCAAATTCTTTAGATTTAGTGGAAGTGCATGTCAGAAGGAGTCATATCAGTATTTTGTTGTTAATGAGATAAGTTGGTAGTGTCTACTGGAGATTTCAATCTGATCTGTGCAAGGAATCTGAATGTCTCAGGTTATGTGTTCTGGTATGGGCCATTGCTGATAGAAAAAGCCCAGATCTCCCCAATGGGGTCAAGGTCATCGTTAAAAACAAAATGTGGAGACTAGTGACTGTTCGTAGGACAGTTACAGAGTTGTAATTAGTCTCCAACCTAGTAGATAGGTTGAGACTGTTGTTTTTGCTGGTATTATTTATATGCCAGCCTCAGAGTCTTGTGATGATTCCAGGAGAACCGGAGGCTGCAGAAAGATTCTGATGGGCCCAGGATGTGTGTCCTGGCATATTCTGATAGAAAAAAAAAATCCAAATCCTTTACGCGCAGTGGCAGGAAAAACCGTCTTCAGTATTATGAGTGAATGAGATAAGGTGGTCATGTGTAGTGGAGATTTCAGTGGGATATGAGCAAGCAATCTGAAAATGAAACTTGGCTAAGTGATTCCTAAGAGATTATTTCGTTTTATTTAAAAAATTACAAGTCTCACCAATAGGGTCAATGTCATTGTAAGAAACAATACTGTAGGTGGAGACTAGTGACTGTCCACAGGACAGTTACAGCGTTCTAGTTAGTCTCTGCCTATTATGTAGGCGGAGACTATTGTTTTTGCTAGCTTTATTAGTAGGTGGAAACTATTTTTTGCTAGTATTATTAGTAGGTGGAAACTGTTGTTTTTGCTGGTATTATTATTACTATTCTCACTGCAAACTCTTGCAACAATTCCCAGAGAACCAAAGACTGTGCAAGGAATCTAAAGGGCCGAGGTATGAACCATTGCTGATAGAAAAAAAGATCCAAATCTCCCTAGTGGGATCAAGGTTACTAAGAAACAGTAGGTCAAAATAAGTGACTTAGGACAGTTTCAGAGTTCCAGTTATTATTATTCTCGCCTCAGTCTTGCAACGATTCCAGGAGAACCAGAGACTTCACAAGGAATCTGAGGTGATCAGGTTATGTGTCCTGGCATGGGCCATTGTTGGTAGAAAAGAAATAATCAAAATATCCCCAATGGGGTTAAGGTCATTGCAAGAAACAGTAGCAGATATGTGTGTTCTTCAACACCTTTGACAGATCCCTTGTTGAAGTTGCACAAGAAGTTACCTTGCTGTCTTCAGATCATGTATACATTACACATACCTTACCACATTCCTAAGTTTCCTTACTGTGGCTACACCATAAGAATATGTAACATTAATATTATTCTGGCCTCAGAGTCTCCCAAAGATTCCAGGAGATCGGAGACTGCACAAAGAATCTGAAGGGCCCAGGTTATATGTCCTAGTATGGATCATTGCTGATAGAAAAAAGAAAAATCCAAATATCCTCATTGGGGTCAAGGTCACTAAGAAACGGTAGGTGTAAGCTTGTGACTGTCTGTAGGACAGTTACATTGTTCTAGTTATTATTCCGGTCTCAGAGTCATGTGATGATTCCAGGAAAACCTGAGGCTGGAGAAGTAATCTGAAGGGCCCAGGTTATGTGTCCTGGCATGAGCCATTGCTAATAGAAAAAAATATCCAAATCCTTTATGTGCAGTGACAGAGTCACATCAGTATTATTAGCGGATGAAATACGGTGGTCATGTCTACAGACATTTCAACAGCACCTGAGCAAGTAATCTGAAAATGAAGCTTGCCAAATCAGCCCCTAGGAGTTTACTTCGTTTTATTTTTAAAAATTCCAATTCTCCCCAGTGTGTTCAGGGTCATTGTAAGAAACAGCTCAGGTAGATGGAGACTAGTGACTGTGCGCAGGAGAGTTACAGAGTTCTAATTATTATTATTATTATTATTATTATTATTATTATTATTATTATTATCATTATTAATTATTATCATTATCATTATTATTACTGTAATTATTATTATCATGATTGTTTTATCTATCTATCTATCTATCTATTGCCATGCGTCTTAATCCCATATGGGTGGCCACAAACAAATCGCCTCCAGATCGCCCTGTCCCCAGCCACTTCACTGCCCTGCTCCCAGCTCACACCCCCTTCTTTTATATTCCTCTCCTTTCTATCCCTCCATCTCATCCTTGGCCTCCCCTTCCCTTTCCCCCCCTCCACCTCACTCACATACACTCTCCTCGTCAGTCTCTCACTCTCCATCCTCTCCACATGGCCAAACCACCTCAATGTGTTTCTCCTAACGCTTCCTATCACATCCACATCCACATCCACATCACGATGCTCCTTCACTTCCTTATTTTTCAGTCTCTCTCCATGTGACTCCACATGCTCCTTTCAATTAACTCATTTCCACTGCGCTCACTCATGACTTCTGTCCCTCCAGCAAGGTCCAAGCTTCACTTCCATACGTTAGAATTGGTATCACAATACTGTCATGTAGTAACTTTTCCACTTCCATGCTCACTTTCTTGTTTCTTATCACTGCTATCAAGGACAGCAACCTTTCTACTTTGTTGTACCCAGTCAAGCACTTCACCCTCTAAACTTCCATTCTTACCCATCACACTACCCAAGTACTTAAATCCACTCACATTTTCCATTTCATTATTTCCATTTCCACCATGGTTGTTGTTATTATTATTATTATTATTATTATTATTATTTATTATTATTATTATTATTATTATTATTATTATTATTATTTATTATTATTATTATTATTATTATTATTATTATTATTAATAATATTATCATCATCATCATCATCATCATCATCATTATTATTATTATTATTATTATTATTATTATTATTAACATTATTATTATTATTGAGAAGGTGACAGTGGCAGTGATTGTAGCATATGCACTGTGTAATGACAGTAGTGAGAGAGAGAAAGACAGGTTGGGGATGAGCTGGGTGAAGCAGTGGGAGAAATGCACAGGATCTATATATAAAGTGTCCGTAATGGGCGATATGCATGGGAAAGTAGGCACTGGTCCTGAGGAGGACAAAATGGGTTGTAATGGAGTACCAGCAGAAAATGATGATCGGAAGCGACTGAGGGATATGAGTCAGGAAAGGAAGTTGTGCATTTACAACTCATATTTCAAACACAAAGATGCACATAAATATTGTATATTTATGTGGTATAGAGGGCATGGGAATCGTGCTACAAGGAGCCTGATTGATTATGTGCTCGTAGAGAGGTCGATGCTGGGAATGGTCACCGACAGTGAGTGGATGGTGGGCGCCCCCACCTACCACAATTTATTATTATTATTATTATTATTATTATTATTATTATTATTTTATCATCATCATCATCATTATTATTATTATTATTATTATTATTATTTTATCATCATCATCATCATCATTATTATTATTATTATTATTATTATTATTATTATTATTACTACTACTACTACTACTGTTATAATTATTGTTATCATCATTCATCACGATCATCATCATAGGTGCAACTCTCATATTTATTTCACTGCTGCAAATGCTCACACAAGAATTAATACCTTATTGCATGAACACTACTACTCGAACAATGATATAGATCTCTCCATACATACATTAGATTTATCTACACACACACACACACACACACACACACACACACACACACACACACACACACAAGAAAATAAGAACCTAGTTCACATTCTGTATGCTATAGAGTGGGTAAATCCATACAGACACACAGGATTGAAACTGGACAATTAAATATCTAGAGTGGTTTACCTCTCTCTCTCTCTCTCTCTCTCTCTCTCTCGTAAAAGAAGTTCCATTGTTCAGATTCCGTAATGTGCCCTTTAGAACTGGAAAATTATCTATGACTGTCGTTGTTCTCCGTGCATGATTTTTTTTTCTTCTTCTTTTGCCGACAGTATGTAAAACTGGAAAACATTACATTAAAATTTTCGTGTGTTCAGCCAAAGGTAGCTGTTTTGTATATGTATGCAACGCCTTACCTTACGCTCGAGTTCCTGAACTTGTTTCTTCTGAGTTCTCTTCTCTTTGGCTTCGGCTGTCCTATCATTCTCTGACTGAATATATCGGGGCTGTTTACTTATCCCCTATTATTACTGACTATGATAAATTTTAAACCTATGTTACTTCTACGATGGAACACATTCTATCCATTTCTCCTTTCTCTGAAATCTCCATTCTAGGAGATTTCAATGTTCACTACCACCTTTGGCTCTCCTCTCCTTTCACTGATCCACTTGACGAACAAACCTACATCTTTTCTATCTTTAATGACCTAGAGCACCTTGTACAGCATCCTACCCGTACCCCTGACCGCCTTGGAGAGAGCTCCAACATACTTGACCTTTTCCTTACAACTAATCCATGTGCTTACACTGTTATCCTTTCCTCTCCATTGGGCTCCTCCAATCACAACCTTATCACCTTATCCTGTCCTATCACTCCAGTACGGCCTGTGGACCCTTCAAAGAAACGTCGATTGTGGCACTTTGGAGCTGTGGACTGGGAGGCCCTCAGGCAGTTCTTTTATTTTCCCTGAAGCCATCTGAGTGTCCCTTGCGCATTACGAAGGTTATCCTCTCGGGCATGGAAGCATACATTCCTTTCTCATATTCTTTGACTAATGCAAGAAAGCCTTGGTATAATCACGCTTGTTCTAATGCTGTCCACAACAAGGAGAGGACCTATAAAAGGCACCTAAGCCAACCCACCCCTGAATCACATATTTTTTATGTTTCTGCCCGGAATTGTGCTAAGTGTGTTCTTCACTCTGGTAAAAACAATATCATCCGTACTAAATGCTCTCAACTCCCCAATTCGAATTCTTCCTGCTCCTTCTGGCACCCTGCCAAAAACCTTTCTAACAACTTTACCTCATCAACCTTCCCTTCTCTTTTCTATTCTATTCTGATAGCTCTGTAGCCATTTCCCCTACTGATAAAGCAGATCTCTTCACTGAGATTTTCTCCTCCAATTCCACCGTAGATGTTTCCGGTGCTGTTCCTCCATCACTTCCCCCCTCTGACTTCTTCATGGCTGACATTAAAATTTCTTCAGCTGATGTATTTTCTGCCATCACTGGCCTCAATACTAACAAGGCATATGGGTCGCTCCTGTTCTCCTCAGGAACTGTGCTTCTATGCTTACACCCTGCCTTGGTAAACTTTTTCGCCTTTGGTTATCAACCAGTACCTTTCCTTCTTGATGGAAGTTTCCTCTCAATCAGCCAGTCCCAAAGAAGGGTGACCATTCAAAACCCTCTAACTATCGTTCAATTGCTTTAACATCCTGTATCTCAAAAGTTTTCGAGTCAGTTCTTAACAGAAAAATTTTAAAACATCTTTCCTATCACAACCTTCTTTCTGATCGTCAGTATGGGTTCCGTCAGGGACGCTCCACTGCCGATCTTCTCACCTACCTTTCAGACTCCTGGTCATCCTCCTCTCGGGACTTTGGCAACAGCTTTGCCACTGCAATTGACATCTCAAAGGCTTTCGATCGAATCTGGCATAAATCTTTAATTTCCAAACTGCCCTCTTACGGTTTCTATCATTCCATCTGTGCCTTCATCTCTAGCTTCCTTTCTGGTCGTTCTATAGCCGCTGTTGTAGACGGCCATCGATCTTCTCCTAGATCTATGAACAGTGGTGTTCCTCAGGGCTCTGTCCTATCACCAATTCTCTTCCTTTTATTCATCAATGACCATCCAAGTTGTATATCTAATCCTATCCACTCGTCCGGTGATAATTCCACCCTTCACCTTTCCATTCGGTTCCCACAACGTCTATCTCAGCAGTTACCTCAACAGACAAGGGATGAGGCTATGGCACACCTGATGTCTTATTTGGCTCGTATATCTGACTCGGATAAAAATAATTTTGTTGTTTTTAATGCACCAAAAACCCAGTTCTTACATCTATCAACCCGACAAATTCTTCCACGGGAGTACCCACTACTGTTTAATAATATCCAGCTCAGTCCTGCATCATCCATGAACATGCTTCAGGTTTCATTCACTCAGGACTTATCTTGGAAAGTTCATATTACATTTCTTGTAAAATCTGCTTCCAAGTAATAGGAGTGCTAAGTCGACTCCGTACCTTCTTTACCCCTGCACAGTTGTTGACTTTATACACGTTTTTTTTTTTTTTTTCCTGTGTAGAATTCAACTCTCATGTGTGGGGAGGCTCCCCACATACAGCTCTTCTCAATAGGGTGAAGTCAAAGGCTTTTGTCTCATTAACTCACCTCCTCTTACTGGCTCCCTTCAACCTCTGTCTCTTCGCCGCACTGTTGCATCTTTATCTATTTTCTATCGCCACTTCAATGGTCACTGCTTCTCTGAACTGTCTGCTTGCATCCCTCCAACTGTATTACGTGCGCACAACACTTGTCTGGCAACAAACTCTCATCCCTTTTCTGTTCAATTCTCTAATGCAAGAGTTAACCGTTACTCCCAGTCCTTCATTTATGCAACAGATCAATTCTGGAACTGTCTCCCTCTGTCTGTATTTCCTGCCTCCTATGATCTCCAGTCTTTCAAACGCAGTGTGTTCAGGCATCTCGAAATGAACGGATCTCGAACTTGGCTCTCTTTTGTGTTGTTTTTTCCTTGGAAGAAACTATTTGCAGGCTCCTGGCGGTTGGTTGCTTCTTCTGTGCATAAAAAAAATACAATACATACATTGGTGTAATATCCTTTTATCTTTTTTTATGCAAGAAAGAAGGAACCAAAGGTCAGGAGCCGGCAAGATTCTTCCCTCTTCAGTAAATCAAAAGAACACAGACAGCCTAATTCAAGATTCGTTACATTTCATTTCGAGATCCCCAGACACAGTGTTTGAAGAACTGGAAATTAAAGGCAGTATTAAAAACAGAGGGAGACTGTTCCAGAGTTGACCTGTTGCATACACGAAGGACTGGGAGTAATGGTTTACTCTTGCATTAGAGAGCTGGACAGAAAAAGGACGAGAGTTTGTTACTAGAGGGATGTTATGCGCCCGCCGTAGTGGTGGAGGGATGCGAGCAGACAGTTTAGAGGGGCAGCGACCACTGAAGTAGTGATATGAAAGAGAAAAAAATGCAACAGCGTGGCAAAGAGTTTTAAGGGACCCAATAAGAAGAGCAGAGTTAATTAGACGAAAAGCCTTTGACTCCACCTTTTTGAGAAGAGCTGTATGTGAGGAAACTCCCCACACCTGAGAGTAGTACTCTACTTGTATATAAAGTCAACAACTGTGCAGTGATAAAGAAGGCACGGATTCGGTTTAGCACACCCAATCTCTTGGAAGCAGATTTTACAAGAGAGGAAATGATCTTTCCAGGAGAGATATAAAGTCGCCTATCAGATAAAAGAAATCAACGGAGATATGTGTCTAAGCTGCTCACTGTAATCGTAACAATAAAAAAGCACATTATATAAATCTCTTATGTAAAGCTGTGCATGATGCTAAAGTGGCAGCAGATGAGAGGTGGGGTAGGCTGCTGACAGAGAATTTTCAACAGAATAAGAAAATGTTTCAGAAGGAGGTGAAAAGGGTGTGAAAGGGAGAGTCTGGGAATGAGGAACGAGTAAAAGCAGAGGATGGAAGGATGTTAATTGAGATGGATGCAGTAAGGAAGAGATGGGCAGAGTATTTTGAAAGATTGTTAAATGTAGAGGAGGAAAGGGTGGCTGAGATTGTGGCAGATGGAAGGGTGCAAGGAATAAATGTGTTGGGAGAGTTGAATGATTCTTTGATCACGAAGGAGGAAGTGGAGAAGGCAGTAAAGGAGATGAAAACAGGGAAAGCTGCAGGTATGGATGGGTGTGCTGTGGAATGCCTGAAGGGTGGTGGAGTGACTATTGTTGACTGGTTAGTAAGAGTGTTGAATGTGTGCTTTGAGAAAGGTATGGTGCCAATTGACTGGGCAAGTGCTTGTGTGGTCCCGTTGTATAAAGGCAAGGGTGATAAGTATGAATGTACTAGCTTTAGGGGTATAAGTCTGTTGAGTGTTGTAGGTAAGGTGTATGGTAGAGTGTTAATTATGAGAGTTAGAGAGGGTACAGAGGGAGTGATTGGTGATGAGCAGTGTGGCTTTAGGAGAGGGAGGGGATGCGTTGATCAGGTGTTTGCTGTGAGACAAGTGTGTGAAAAGTATTTAGTGAAAGGCAAGGATGTGTTTTGGGCATTTATGGATTTAGAGAAAGCGTATGATAGAATTGATAAAGAGACTTTGTGGACTGTTTTAAGATTGTATGGACTTGATGGTAGGTTACTAAAAGAGGTTAAAAGTTTTTATGTAAATAGTAGAGCGTGTGTAAGAGTGGGAAATGCTGTGAGTGATTGGTTTCCCGTGAGAGTGGGGCTGCGACAGGGATGTGTGATGTCGCCTTGGTTGTTTAATATTTACATGGATGGTGTTGTAAGGGAGGTGAATGCAAGAGTTTTAGGTGGAGGTCTGACTCTGGTGAATGTTGATGGTGGAGAGTGGAATCTTAAGCAGCTGCTGTTTGCAGATGATACTGCACTGGTGACTGATTCAGAGGAGAGATTGAGACAGTTGGTAGAGGAGTTTGGAAGGGTGTGTGAAAGGAGGAAATTGAAAGTAAATGAGAATAAAAGTAAAGTGATGCAGTGTACGAGGTTGATAGATGGTAGGGGAATGAATATAGTTTTGAATGGTGAGTTGCTTGAGGAGGTAGATTGTTTTAAATATCTAGGGTCACATGTTGCTGTGGATGGAAGAATAGATGCAGAAGTGAAGTTTAGAATAAATGAAGTAGGAAAGGTGCTGGGAGGAATGAAAAAAGTGTTTAAATGTCGTTCGCTTAGAATGGATGTAAAGAGAAGGCTGTATGAGGGTGTTGTGGTACCGACTGCATTATATGGGGCTGAAACATGGAATATGGGTGTAGCAGAGAGGAAAAGTTTGAATGTAATGGAGATGAGGTGTCTGAGGAGTATGTGTGGAGTGACGCGTATGGATCGGGTGCGAAATGATGAAGTGCGAAGGAGGACTGGAGTTGTTCGGGAGATGGCTGGTAGAGTTGAGCAGAGGGTGTTGCGATGGTTTGGGCATATGGAGAGAATGGATAATGAGCGATTGGTGAAAAAGATAACTAGATCTGATGTGAGAGGTGTAAGGCTGAGAGGAAGACCACGAATAGGATGGATGGACAGTGTGAAGAGAGCGCTGGATGCGAGAGGGATGTCCGTTGAGCAAGGAAGAGTGGCTGTGCGTGACAGAAATAAATGGAGAGAAATTGTGAATGAATAAGTGATGACGCAGCCCTGAGGGAATATTCTCCCGCATTTGGTCTGATCAGCTAGTCAGGTCAGGTGCGGGTAAGGGGATGAGTCTGTTATGATGTGGCAGGGGTAAACCAGTTCTGCTGTCGGGCCCTGCTGCGGATGTCACTGATTGCATTGCGCAGTTGACCCTTGTGCGGTGTGGTGCAGTGAGGATCTGTCCGTTCTCCCCTTTGGGGCTAAGATGCGAATAAATGTGTTTGAATGGATGAGTGAATGGGTAGTGTGTCGTCCTGTCTCGGCTACCTCCCTTTCTTTGGGGGAAGCAGCCTAGGTATATAGATAGATAGATGTAAAGCAAATGCATCACCGATTGCACTGTAAGGATATACAGTATTTACGTTTGCATCTAACAAACGGTTGTTTTGAAATTTGCGTTAACAGTGAGTTGGTGCTGAATACTGAATTATTTTTTTAACACCTGTCGCCGTGTTACAAATGAAAATATGACACAGGGTACTGAAACATCAGCTTGTTATTTTTCCATGAGCTTGTTTCAGTTTGTTTTAAAATTTGTCACTGATTTCATCATTATTAATAATAATGAATGAATAAATAAATAAATTTAATCTACGTTTTTAACATGAGAAATACCATCCGATGACCAAGGGAAGTGCTTCAGTATAATTCTTGTGGTCCTAGTGGTGTGGAACCTCTAAGAGTCGGTTTGACAGAATGCAGTACCGGAGAAACTTAATATTATTCTTAACCCCTTCCTTGTGTTGAAACAATGACATATCTCCAACACACACACACACACACACACACACACACACACACACACACACACACACACACACACACACACACACACACACACACACACACACACCTGGACAAATTCGGGGGAAGGGTTCGAGCAGGATGCATGTGGCATGACAAGAATGTGACAGAACATTTTTTCCTCTACAAAACAGCAGTGGAACACTGTCCCCTTTGTGAAGATGGTGGGGAAACCCCGTCCCCTTTGTGAAGAGAGTGGGGGAACCCCGTACCTCCCCCATTCCCCCTCTACTAGACTGCTAACTGAGATCTAGTTAACTTGGCAAGCTAGTGTTGTAATTATGCTTCCCTATTACAGTGGACGTACGTCTCATATTAATGCTAGTGTTACCTTGTCCTCGGAGATTAGTTGACTACCAATGCCCGAAGAAAATGTACAAATTCTGTTATGTATCAGACTATAGACTTACTATCATAGCATCCCATGGACACTGACAAATCTCGCAGTCCTTATAAATTACAATGCTTTTTTTCTCCATTATCATAAGTACTATTTTTGTAAAACACAAAAATGCATTACACTGTGGCTATACCACTCATTAAAACATAATTTTTCTGCATCCCCCAACTGTATGACTCTAGAATATCTTCCAAGTAAAAATATAGTGAAAGGGAATTATACTTGTATACGCATTTTTTTTTTTTTTATGCAGGGAAGAAAGAACCAAAGGTTAGAAGCTAACAAGAGTGTTCCCTCCAAGAAAAAATAAAAATAAAGTGACAAATTAGGGGTCCGTTCACTATAGGTACCTTGACACACTGTACTCAAGACTGCAGGGCTTAGGCAAAAAGGGATACTGGCAGAGGAAGACAATTCCAGATTAATGACCTGCTGCATAAGTCAAGAACTGAGAGTATCGATTAACTCTTGAATTAGAAAGCTGGGCAGATAAGGGGTGAGAGTTTGCAGACGTGTGCTATGCACTCACCGAAATGAAGGGTAGTATGCAGGCAGGTAGTTGAGAAGAACACTGATTATTTTAGTTGCGGCAGAAAAGGGATAAAGATGCAATGGTGCATCGAAGAGACAAAGACTGAAAGGAATCAGTCAGAGCAGGAGAGTTAAAGAGACGAAAAGCCTTTATCTCCACCCGGTTGAGAATAGCTGTACAGTATATGATAAGCCCCCTTTCCCCCGACGCATGAGAGGTGTACTCTACACAGGGTCGAATTAAACTCCTGTATAAAGTCAACAGCTGTGTGAAGGTGAAGAAAGAACTGAGCCAGCTCAGCACTCTTAGAAGTAAATTTTTTATGAGAGGTAATATGATCAGTCCACAATAAATCCAACGTGAATGAAACCCCAAGTATATTCAGAGATGACGCAGGATTGAGCTGAATAATGGTAAATATTAATGTGTGAGGCACAGTCAGATGGTTCTCAGTCATGGAAGCAGTAATCATTCCAGGGAAATTCATAAAGGTATTGTCTGATGGCCTCCCAATCAGCGGCTCCTAAGTGCCACAGCTGTCATCTCTAAGGAGGGTCTACAGGTCATACTGAAGCGATCGGACAGGTTAAGGCATTAAGGCTGTAATCAGAGGAGTCCAAAGGAGATACGTGATTAACAAAGTAAGCAGAAGGATTAGTTGTAGGGAAAAGGTAGAGTATGTTGGAACTCTCTCCAAGGTGGTCAGGCATATGGGTAGGGTGCTGTGCAAGCTGTTCTATGTCGTGAAGAATTGAGAAGATGTAGGCTTTTTCACCAGGTGGATCAGTGAATGGAGAGAAAAGTCAAAGGTGGTGGTGGTGAACTTTAAAACCAGGTAGAATGGATATATCGGAGAAGAGAGAAATTGGTAGAGCGTGATCCGCCCTAGCAGTAAGACAGTCCAAGAATAGTTTTTATAGTCGACAGAATTAGGGGATAATTACACGACACAGATGTATTCAGTCAGATAATGACAGGATTACCGAGGCCAGAATTCAGAGAATTCAAGGTCAGGAACACGAGAATAAGATATGTTGTTGCATACATATACAGTACATAGCAACCAGCCTGACTTTGGAATGAGTATATTGAAGGCAGAAAGATAGAGAGAAGGGTTTGCGGCCAGTTGCTTCGGAGAGCTGAGTCTCATTAAGGAAGAGAAGATGAGGCTTAGAGAAGATGTGGAGCTCAATAGAGAGAGAACTGGAGGAAAGCCCACGCATGTCATACAACATAGAGAGTCAGATAATCGTCCAGTTCATCCCGCTTAATCATTATGGAAGAGGGGAGGACGGTTAGGGCATTTCCGTCCCCCCCCCCCACCCACCCGAGACTCCGAGGGTGGGTGCTGTGTGGCCCAGACAGGAAGAGTAGTGTGTAATGTGCAGGCAGTCTGGTGCAAACAATTAAAGGAAAATGTATAGAGGAGTATGCCAGCCTACTTCCCGTGTTACTGAAACATTTTCAGCTGAGGTGAATGGTCAGAAGCTAGGTCTCAGGGCTAGTGAAACGTGAGCTCCAGTTCTCCCCATCACCATCATCCACCTGAGAGGTACTGCCGTGTTCGACTGGTGCACGGAATCATAGAACAACACCTAGCATTTTTTTTTTAATAACTCGTGTGAAATATGAAGCATAACATGTCATATTAGTTAAAAAAAAAAAAAAAAAAAAAACTTACATTTTGTCAGGACGCCACCTTACAGAAAATAGCAGCACTCCCCTACGAAGAATATAAGAGTGGTCATGGAAAAATATCAAAACACATTTATCACAGTAGAAAGTTAACACGTTCACACTTGATTTTTAAGTCCAGTACAAAGAAAACCATATCAATGTGTGTCTCTCACATGGTGCAAGTGCTGATGCAGAATGTATTTTTCATATTATTGGTTCTGTGTTAATGTATTGAACTGGTTGCTCCATTTTTTTTTCCTAAATTTTATATAAAATCTTCTCCAGATTACAGTGAATTGCAAATCAAAATTTGACTATGATAGGTTAGCCTAACCAGAGACTTCTGTCATTGCCATTTTTGGATGTCATGTAGACCTTGCAGAGTCATTTGCGTGACTACTTCCGGTACAATCTGTTTGTTAGTGTAAGAGGAGACTGAGTATAGACAAACACGCTGAACTCCCCCGCATACTTAACTTGTGGTAATAGGGTTGGGCTATAAATTTGTACATTATCCAGTGCAGACCTATTGCAGTATATGGAAGTATTCAGAACAGTATGTGATGAACATGAGTAAATGAAGCGATTCCTCATTCATAAATATAAAATTCACCATCTGTTTGTATAATAAATTTTTATCTTGTTGCAGCCTTGGGCACTCCTCTTACCTGGAGTCCATGATGTCAAGTTACCTACACGCCATCTCTATGCACCTGCTCGAATCAGTTGCCCGGGAACCCAACACCAACACCAGCCGGGTGGTGGTGGCCTTCCTGTGGCTGTACACGATGGTGCTGGGAGTGTCTTACTGCTCCAACCTTACTGCCTTCCTCACCGTCACACGCCAACCTCGCACCATTGACACACTCAAAGATTATCAAGAGTCAAACCTCAGTATTGTTGAATTAGGTTCTATTTTCGGTGACCTCATGATGGGCTCGACGATTGATTATATAAAAGTATGTTTCTTAGAGAGTATGGATCAGTTGGGTCAAGGATTGTGTGGGTAAGATTGAAAGTTGGAATACAAATGTGGGTGATTGTTGCGTGTATGCGCCAAAGGAAGATCGTGCAAGCAGAGTGAGAGAAGAGTTCTGGATAAATGTGGAAGTGTACATGGAAAAGTTTGGAAGGAATGAGAGAGTGTTTTTGATTAGTGATATGAATGGTAAAGTAGGGAATGTGAAGGTGGATGGAATAGTTGGTGAGTGGGATGTGCCTGCTGAGATAGATGAGAATGGCAGTGCGTTAGTGGACATTTGTGCCGGGAGGGGGTTGGTGATACCCAATACCCTCTTCAGGCACAGAATGATCCACAGGTATACATGGCGAGTGATGAGAAGAGTGGGTAGTGAACTGAATGAATGGAAGGCAATGATTGATCATGTGTGTGTTGATGAAAGGATGTGTAGATGTGTAATGGATGCAAGTGCTTATAGAGGTTGGGGGAGTGGACTTTCTGACCACTACTTGGTGGGGGCCATTATCAAGATCCAAGCAAGATGGAGAAATAGAAGAAGGGAAGGACGGGAAGAAGGAGTAGTTGCAAGGAGAGTGGAAAGGTTATAAGAGGATGAGAAAATGGCAGAATATAAGCGAGAAGTAGCGGAACGATTAGGTAAATATCAATTGGAGCAGATGGGGGACGTGGAAGGTGTGTGCAGGGTAATCACAAAAGAAATATGTGCAGCATATGATGTGGCGTGTGGGGTAAAGAGAAGACGAATGGGGGTGCAAGGAACAGCGTGGTGGACTGAAGAGGTGAGACAAGCTGTGGCACAAAAGAAGAAAGCATACAATGAATGGATGAGAAATAGGGGCGTGGAAGAAGTTAAGAGGCGGAAGAGAGAGTTATATGTAGAAAGGAAGAGAAAGGTGAAAAGATTAGTAAGAAAGAGTAAGAAGAAAGTGGATGAGAAATTTGGAAGGAATTTGAATGTAAAGTGGAGGGACTAAGAAAATGTTCTGGAAAGAGGTGAAGAGAGTAAGACAAGGTGGCAATGAGGTTAGCAGGGGAGTGAAAGATAAAAATGGTAGATTACTAGTGGAGAAGGGAGAAAAAGTGAGCAGATGGAGAGAACACTTTAAGGAATTGTTGAACATAGAGGATGGAAGGAATGCGAGTATAAGTGGCTGGAGAATGGCTGGGAGAAGGAGGGACGTGAGAAGACAGGAAGAAGTCAGTAGGATAGAAGTTGTGGAAGCAATGAAGAAAGTCAAATTGGGGAAAACCCCAGGAATTGATGGAGTGTGTGGTGAACTGCTGAAGCATGGGGAAGAGATAGTAGTAGAATGGATGTGGAAGATGTGCAGATTGGCCTGGAAGGAAGGTAGAGTCCCGGAGTACTGGAAGTCAGGTATAATTATTCCCTTGTACAAAGGAAAAGGGGAAAAAGAAGTGTGTGGTAATCATAGGGGCATTAGTCTTCTTAGTGTAATAGGAAAAGTGTATTGTAGGATACTTATTGACAGAGTTATGGAAAGAACAGAGGAATTAGTTGGAGAAGAACAGGGAGACTATAGGAAGGGGAGAGGTTGTGCGGATCAGATATTCATTCTTAGATCTTTAGAGGAAAAGTTTCTAGAGAAGGGAAAGAAGTTGTATGCGGTTTTTATGGATTTGGAGAAAATATATGACAGGGTGGATAGATATGGATTGTGGAAAGTATTAAGAACATATGGAGTAAATGGGAAGTTGTTGAATGCTGTATAGAGTATGTATGATGGTGCTAAGGCTGCAGTGCGTGTGGATGGTGAACTGAGTGAATTTTTCTCTTTGAAGGTTGGGTTGAAACAGGGATGTGTCATGTCTCCATGGTTGTTCAATCTGTACATGGATTGAGTAATAAAAGAGGCACAAGGTAGGGGAGTGGATGTTGGAGTGGCCCTGGTGAGAGAGGGTAGTGTTTGGAAACGCCCTGTCCTGTTGTTTGCAGATGATACTGTGTTGTTGAGTGAAGATGAAGGGGAGCTGCAAGGCTTGGTGGATGAGTTTGGGAGAGTGTGTAAGAAACTTAATCTAAAGATGAATGTAGGGAAGAGTAAAGTGATGGTCTTTAAGAGAGGTCTATCTATCTATTGCCAGACGCCTCAATCCCGTTTGGGGTGGCCACAAACAAATCGCCTCCAAGTCGCCCTGTCCCCCGCCATTTCACTGCCCTGCTCCCAACTCACACACCCCTCTCTCATATACCTCTCCACCCCATCCCTCCATCTCATCCTCGGTCTCCCCCTCCCTCTTCCACCCTCCACCTTACTCATATACACTCTCTTCGTCAGTCTTTCACCCTCCATCCTCTCCACATGGCCAAACCACCTCAGTGTGTTCCTCACAACGCTTCCTATCACATCCACATCCACACCACAACGCTCCTTTGAGAGAGGTGAAGTCAGTAAATGTACAGTGAGATTAGATGGTGAGGAAATGGAAAATGTGAGTACGTTTAAGTACTTGGGTAGTGTTATGAGTAAGGATGGAAGTTTGAAGGGTGAAGTGCTTGAAAGGATACAACAGGGAAGAAAGTTTGCTGGTTCCTTGAAAGCAGTGATAAGAAACAGGGAAGTGAGCATGGAAGTGAAAAAGTTACTACGTGACAGTATTGTGATACCAGCTCTAACGTATGGAAGTGAAGCTTGGACGTTGTTGGAAGAACACAGTCATGAGTGAGAGCAGTGGAAATGAGTTATTTAAGAGGAGCCTGTGGAGTCACATGGGGAGACAGGCTGACAAATGAGGATATAAATGAGCGTTGTGGTGTGGATGTGGATGTGATAGGAAGCATTAGGAGGAACACACTGAGGTGGTTTGGCCATGTGGAGAGGATGGAGGGTGAGAGAGTGACGAGGAGAGTTTATGTGAGTGAGGTGGAAGGGTGGAGATGGAGGGGGAGGTCGAGGATGAGATGGAGGGATGGGGTGGAGAGGTATATGAGAGAGGGGGGTGTGAATTGGGAGCAGGGCAGTGAAATGGCGGGAGACAGGGCGACGTGGAGGCGATTTGTTTGTGGCCGCCCCTTGCGGGATTGAGGCGTCTGGCAATAGATAGATAGATCGATAGATAGATAGATGTTTCTTACACTTTGTTAAGATCTATTTAAGTTACCTGTCCCTGCCTCCATATATTGATGGTCATAGCATTCAAGATATTGTGTATAATACCAATATGAAAGTTAAAGTATCCCCTGCACCCAGATTACGTTTACTGCATATATTCTCGCCGCCTGATGATTTAAGTAAACTTGGGAGGGACCTCGAATTGAAGGGATTAAATACATCCTTCATTAGTCCCTTCTGTGGGACTGATCTCTTCAATTTTTAAAAAACTGTCCGAAGGTATGAAGTATATAAAAAAAAAAAAGTCTATGGGCGGGATGACTTATTATTAAAATATACTGGTAATGTTTCAGGAGCTGTCCAAACGCATTATCAAGGTACCTTCTGATCCAGAGTCTTGGGTGACACATGGTAGAGCAGGTTACATTTCCGGTCAGAAGTACCTCCAATTTACTATTACAAAACTTAATAGTGAATACAGAACTCCTGTTGTACGTATTATGAAGGTCAGTATGTTACTCTTGTCTCCTAATATATATATATATATATATATATATATATATATATATATATATATATATATATATATATATATATATATATATATATAATGTTACTGTATTAGGCCTTGTAGCATTACGTTTTGAGAATAAAACCCTCAATGGATTTGTCACACATATTCAAAAGATACCACCACCATAAGTCAAAAGACAGCACACATCATTGATACAGCAACGAATGTGGAAGAAAAATAATTAACATATAACCAAGTGCCTGGATGGAATGATTTTTTTTTTTTTATGCGGGGAAGAAGGAACCAAAGGACATGAGCCCGCAGTAACAGTTCCCTTCAAGAGAAAAACAAAATACAATAGAGAGCCAAATTCAAGATCCGATCATTTTGAGATGCCTGGACACACTGCATTTGAAAGACTGGAGATCATAGGCAGCAGGAAATACAGACAAAGGGAGACAGTTCCAGAGTTGACCTGTTGCATAAATGAAAGACTGGGAGTAACGGTTAACTCTTGCATTAGAGAGTTGGACAGGAAAAGGATGAGAGTCTGCTGCCAGACGGGTGCTACGCACCCGTCTTAGAGGTGGAGGAATGCAAGCAGACAGTTCAGAGGAGCAGTGACCATTAAAGTAGCGATAGAAAAGAGATAAAGATGCAACAGTGCGGTGAAGAGACACAGGTTGAAGGGAGTCAGTAAGAGGAGGAGAGTTAATGAGACGAAAAGCCTTTGACGCCACCCTATTGAGAAGAGCTGTATGTGGGGAGCCTCCCCACACATGAGAGTTTTACTCCACACAGGGGCGGATAAAACCCCTGTATAGAGTCAACTAATTGTGCAGGGGTAAAGAAAGAGCGGAATCGGCTTAGCACACCCAATCTCTTGGCAGCAGATTTTACAAGCGATGTAATATGATCTTTCCAAGATAAGTCCCGAGTAAATGAAACCCGAAGCATGTTCAAGGATGATGCAGGATTAAGCTGAATATTATTAAACATTAGTGGGTATACCTGTGGAAGATTTTGTCGGGTTGATAGGTGTAAGAACTGAGTCTTTGATACATTAAAAACAACAAAATTATTTTTACCCCAGTCAGAGATACGAGCCAAGTCAGACATTAGGTGTGCCATAGCCTCATCCCTTGTTTGTTGAAGTAACTGTTGAGATGGGCGTTGCGGGAACTGAATGGAAAGGTGAAGGGTGGAGTCATCAGCGTATGAGTGGATAGGGTTAGATGTACAGCTTAGAAGATCATTGATGAATAAAAGGAAGAGAGTTTGTGATAGGACAGAGCTCTGAGGAACACCACTGTTGATAGATCTAGGAGATAGCCATCTACAACAGCGGCTATAGAACGACCAGAAAGGAAGCTAGCGATGAAGGCACAGATAGAAGGATAGAAACCGTGGGAGGGCAGTTTGGAAATTAAAGATTTATGGCAGACTCGATCGAAAGCCTTTGAGATGTCAAGTGCAATGGCAAAGCTTTCGCCAAAGTCCCGAAAGGAGGATGACCAGAAGTCTCAAAGGTAGATGAGAAGATCGCCAGTGGAGCGTCCCTGACGGAACCCATACTGACGATCGGAAAGAAGGTTCTGATAGGAAAGATGCCTTTAAATTTTTCTATTGAGAATTGACTCGAAAACTTTTGAAATACAGGATGTTAAAGCAATTGGACGATAGTTGGAGGGTTGGGAGTGGTCACCCTTCTTTGGGACTGGCTGAATGAGAGCCAACTTCCAGCAAGAAGGAAAGGTACAAGTTGACAAACAAAGGTGAAAGAGTTTGCCTAGGCAGGGTGTAAGCACAGAAGCACAGTTCTTGAGAACAACAGGAGGGACCCCATCAGGCCCATATGCCTTGTTAGTACTGAGGCCAGTGATGGCAGAAAATACATCAGCTGAAGAAATTTTAATGTCAGCCATGAGGAAGTCAGAGGCGGGAAGTGATGGAGGAACAGCACCGGAATCATCTAAGGTGGAATTGGAGGAGAAAGTCTGTGCGAAGAGATCTGCTTTATCAGTAGAAGAAATAGCTACAGAACCATCAGAGTAGAAAAGAGGAGGGAAGGATGATGAGGTAAAGTTGTTAGAAAGGTTTTTGGCAAGGTGTCAGAAGGAGCGGGAAGAATTCAAGTTGGAGAGTTGAGAGAATTTAGTATGGATGAAATTATTTTTAGTAGAGCGAAGAACAGACTTAGCACGATTACGGGCAGAAACGTAAAGATGATGTGATTCAGGGGTGGGTTGGCTCCAGTACCTTTTGTAGGCCCTCTCCTTGTTGTGGACAGCATTAGAACAAGCGTGATTAAACCAAGGCTTTCTTGCATTAGTCAAAGGATATGAGAAAGGAATGTATGCTGCCATGCCTGAGAGAATAACCTCCGTAATGTGCAAGGCACACTCAGATGGCTCACGGCCATGGAAGCAATAATCATTCCAGGGAAAATCAAAGAAGTACTGCCTGAGGGCCTCCCAGCCAGCGGCTCCAAAATGCTACAGATGACGTTTCCCTGGAGGGTCCACAGGCCGTACCGGAGTGATAGGACAGGTTAAGGAGATAAGGTTGTGATCAGACGAGCCCAACGGAGAGAAAAGATTAACAGAATAAGCAGAAGGATTAGTTGTGAGGAAGAGATCAAGTATATTGGAGCTCTCTCCAAGGCGGTCAGGGATACGGGTAGGGTGCTGTACAAGCTGCTCTAGGTCATTAAGGATAGAAAAGATGTAGGCTTGTTCACCAGGTGGATCCGTGAAAGGAGAGGAGAGCCAAAGGTGGTGGTGAACATTGAAATCTCTTAGAATGGAGATTTCAGAGAAAGGAGAAATGGATAGAATGTGTTCCATCGTAGAAGTAAGATAGTCGAAGAATTTTTGATAGTTAGTAGAATTAGGGGATAAGTAAACAGCACAGATATATTTAGTCAGAGAATGACAGGAAAGCCGAAGCCAGAGTGTAGAGAATTCAGAAGAATCGAGTTCAGGCACACGAGAGCAAGATAAGTCGTTGCGTATTTATACACAACAGCCACCTTTGGCTTTGAAATGGGTATAGCGAAAGTAGGAGGATACAGAAAAGGGTTTGCTGTCAGTTGCCTCAGACAGCTGAGTCTTAGTTAGAAAAGGAAGTTGAGGTTTAGAGGAGGAGAGGTGGTGCTCAACAGAGCGAAAGTTTGAGGAAAGGCCGCGAATGTTGCAGAAATGAAGAAGAAGAAAGTCAGACAGTGGTTCCAGGTACCTCAAGTCGTCACCGGGAGAGGGGAGGATGGTGGGGGCATTTATGGTCCCCCCCTCTGTTGACTCCGAGGCTTGGTGATGAGACGCCATAATTTTTTGATTTTTGGAAAAGGAAGTGTAGTGTGTACTGTGCATGTAGTTTGGTGTAGATAGTTAGAGAAATTTGTACTGGAGAGCATGCTGGCCTACTCTCTGTGTAACTGAGACACTGAAAAAGTTCAGCAAAGGGGGATGGTCAGGAACTAGTCCTGAGGGCTGATGAAACGGGAGCTCCAGCACTCCATGTCATCAGCTTTCCATCCACCTCGGGAGTACTGCCCTGCTCGACTGGTGCTACAGTCTACTCCTCTGATTGGGTTGAAACACTTAATGTGCTACACCATCTTCATCCTTTGACGGCGATAGAATGATTCTGTTATGATATAGTCAATAGAGATATATGAAGGGGTCGGTTTCACTCAAGGATCTGTTGACACCACATGATTTCTTCATATTGTCTTCGTAGTGTCTGTATGCCTCACAGGAAACTGATAACTGAAACACAGTTACAGTGTGACTGTCATAATCTTAGAGGCTGGTGTAAAGAAATGACTAACACTTATTTTATATTTCTTGAAGGTCATATTCAAAACTTGACTGACGCATCTCTGACCGTGTGTACACAGGAATGTGCGTGGCCCTTCAGTGCAGCGGTGGCTTTACAAAGTTTTTCACCGATGAAGCCCAGGATCGATGAAGTAGTTAACAAGATAGTCCAGAGTGGTATGCTGTCATTCTGGTTCGATGAGACACTAAGAACGGCATCTCAGGTATATTTCCAGTTTCAGTGTTTGCGTTTATCTCCTTTGCCTAATTCCAGGTGATAAGTTGTAGTAACCTTCATCCACTGACTTGATGTGGTGCTGCCTACTTTTGCCTTCATTTTATTCTATTTATTTTTAATTATTTTACTGTCCCATCCTTTTGTCGGTTTTATTACTTTTCTTTCCAGATCAGGTGGCTCTACCCTGAATGACAAGCCTAATTTTTTTTTTCCAATCCAGGAAACCATTTACAATGCTGAGTGGTAACTTTATAACTAAAAAAAGGGGTAAAGTGATGCCTATTGTGGTGCCCTTGCTAACTGGGTGGAGAGATGCTAATGCAGTGTCCACTTGGTAACCAAACCTTCACATTCCTCCCTGCGCCTCGCTGTGGGAAGTCGCTGTTTATCGCAAGGGAACATGGATTCTCTTCAAAGGATGGCCCTGTTGGGGCGATTCTTTGTCTGCAGTTGATGGGCCTGTTCGGACAGACAGACCACGGTTACTTAACAACAACAACAACAGCTGGTCAGGTTTTGTGCTTAATAGCATATACAGTTCTCTTAATCCTGCTCTATACCATCTCTCCATTTGAAAATCTCTTTCCCTCGAGCCTTAACGTCATCTGGCTCTTATTTCCCTTTCACATTATATACATTATATCCGATCCCGTACAGTCTCGCCGCTTTCATTTTCTCCATTATATACATTGCTGCTGTTGTTTTTCAGTTCTTCACTTCTTAGCTTTTCCGAAACATTTGCAACATATTTATACAGGGACAAACAAATCCCTATTATAATAGCAACTAAGTAGAGTTTGTTCAAAATGGCAAAATCCTACGAAACTAAAAAGAAAATATGATCCTCCTAAATAAACTAAACAGAACTCCTTAATCCTAATAAATGATAAAAAGCTGAGGCACAGCGCCATAAAGTGTATTCTCTGCCTTAACACATTAATTCAATGGGCGTTTATCATGTATTTCCTGTCTTCAGACAATTATATTAAGCTAACAGGAGACTTGATGAACTGACAGAGTTAGATGTAGGCTTCAGTTGTTCCTGTTCTACTGGATGCCCTCCCTACGTTGAGAAAAATAAACTGATCTGACTGAGGGTAAAATTGCGAATGTGGCATCAAAGTGATGTAATGAAGACTTGCTGGCATCACTTTCCACTAACATTTAACTCGTTCTGTTCTTTGTAGTCATTCGTGTATTCTTTAAACCCGTGTCGTGCTACTTCGTGAGTCAGCTCTAGGGGAATGCGATGTACACACAACAAAAAAACTATCGTTACACCTTCTCCGCGATGTAAAATGACACACGAATGAAGGTTTTTGATAACAGCCTCCTCCATTGGTATCCCTGCGTGTGTTTGTTGCATATTTATTATAAACTATATCCATTGCTTCTCCCATACATATTTCTACCTCGTCCTATTTGGCAACTCTCCCACTGTCAGGCTTACCAACCCTAGCGAGACAGCCAGGTTGTTCAGTATGAAACACATCGGACCCCCCTGTAACGATAGTTTTTTTTGCTGTGTGTACCTCACATGAGCAGGATTTTTTAACAAGCACCACCAAGTTTCTCCTCGGCTCAACAACACGCAATATTGGGGGGATATTATGCTTTCTATAATCTCCCATTTCTATCCCCTAGGTGAATCTAAGAAACAAAGTTAGCTACTATGAAAGAAATATCATGCATTTCCTGATGAACTTATCATGACATTAGCACCTAAGAAAGGCTCAGACATATTTCGATTTTTTTCTTAAATCTAGTAGTAGGCCGACATTGCTAAGGGAATGGAGGGAAAGATAAAATTAATAGTCGAAAGTAGCACGTCACGCTCAGGTTTTGGGTTACTGGACCGACAAGCAACTCACCGAGACTGACAGGAGCTAGTCCAGCTAGTATAGTTGCTTGTTTCTCGCCAACTGAGAATTTTTCGAACACAATAACTTCAAATGATTTCCTGCAAACCAGGAAAGCATTTACAAAGCTGGGCGGTAACCTTATAACCAACCGACACGTGTTCCCTACGTGTCAGCAAGTGGGTTGGCGGAGGGTTAGTGCCACTCCTCGGAAAACAGCTAACTAAAAATACGAACAAGCAGCCTCGAACCAGGACTGACCAAAAGATGACGACTAAGGACCGAACAAAGGACATGATACCGATGGCGAAGTGGAATGCGAGGGATGCAAATGATGAGATGAATGAGAGAGAGATTGTCCAGGTGCTTGAGGGTGCGAAAATGGATGTATATGGATTAACTGAAACTTAATGGAGAGGAGAGAGTGTGGAAAAATGGGAGTATGGATGGGGTATATGTGCGGGAGTAGGTGAGAATGAGAGGGCAAAAGAAGGAGTGTGTATTGTTGTGAGTAACAGGAGGAAAGAGAATATAAGAAAGTATGGATCAGTTGGGTCAAGGATTGTGTGGGTAAGATTGAAAGTTGGATTACAAATGTGAGCAATTGTGTGCGTGTATGCGCCAACGTAAGACCGTGCAAGCAGAGTGAGAGAAGAGTTCTGGACAAATGTGGAAGTGTGCATGGAAAAGTCTGAAAGGAAAGAGAGAGTGTTTTTTGATTGCTGATATGAATGGTAAAGTAGGGAATGTGAAGGTGGATGGAGTAGTAGGTGAGTGAGGTGTGCCTGCTGAGATAGATGAGAATGGCAGTGCGTTAGTGCACATTTGTGTTGGGAGGAGGTTGGTGATAGCCAATACCCTCTTCAGGCACAATGATCCACAGGTATACATGGCGAGTGATAAGAAGGGTGGGTGGTGAACTGAATGAAAGGAAGGCAATGATTGATTATGTGTGTGTGGATGAAAGGATGCGTAGGTGTGTAATGGATGCAATAGCATATAGAGGTTAGGGGAGTGGACTTGCTGACAACCACCAGAATCAATGTCCAAGTAAAATGGAGAAATAAAAGAAGGGAAGGACGAGAGGAGGGAGTTTTTTTTGTGTGTGTGTGAGAAAGAAGGAACCAAAGGCCATGAGCCTGCAAAACTGTTCCTTCCAAGAGAAAAACAAAATACAAGAGAGAGCCAAATTCAAGATCCATTCATTTCGAGATGCCTGGATACACTGCGTTTGAAAGACTGGAGATCATAGGAAGCAGGAAATACAGACAGAGGGAGACAGTTCCAGAGTTGACCTGTTGCATAAATGAAGGACTGGGAGTAACGGTTAACTCTTGCATTAGAATGTTGGACAGAAAATGGGTGAGAGTTTGCTGCTAGACGGGTGTTACGCACCCGTCGTAGAAGTGGAGGAATGCATGCAGACAGTTCAGAGGAACACTGACCATTGAAGTACCGATAGAAAAGAGATAAAGATGCAACATTGCGGCGAAGAGACAGAGGTTGAAGGGAGTCAGTAAGAGCGGGAGAGTTAATGAGACAAAAAGCCTTTGACTCCACCCTATTGAGAAGAGCTGTATGTGAGGAGCCTCCCCACACATGAGAGTTGTACTCCACACAGGGGCGGATAAAACCCCTGTATAGAGTCAACAATAGTGCAGGGGCAAAGAAGGAACGGAGTCAGCTTAGCACACCCAATCGCTTGGAAGCAGATTTTATAAGAGAAGTAATATGATCTTTCCAAGACAAGTCCCGAGCAAATGAAACCCCAAGCATGTTCAAGGATGATGTAGGATTAAGTTGAGTGTTATTAAACATAAGTGGGTATACGTGTGGAAGATTTTGTATGGTTGATAGGTGCAACAACTGAGTCTTTGATGCATTAAAAACAACAAAATTATTTTTACCCCAGTCAGAGATACGAGCCAAGTCAGACATTAGGTGTGCCATAGCCTCATCCCTTGCCTGCTGAAGTAACTGCTGAGATGGACGTTGTGGGAATCGAATGGAAAGGTGAAGGGTGGAGTCATCAGTGTATGGGTGGATAGGATTAGATGTACAGCTTAGAAGGTCATTGATGAATAAAAGGAAGAGAGTTGGTGATAGGACAGAGTCCTGAGGAACACCACTATTAATAGATCTAGGAGAAGAACGATAGCCGTATACAACAGCGGCTATAGAACGACCAGAAAGGAAGCTAGACATGAAGGCACGGAAAGAAGGATAGAAACCGTAAGAGGGGAGTTTGGAAATTAATGATTTATGCCAGACTCGATCGAAAGCCTTTGAGACGTCAAGTGCAATGGCAAAGCTTTCGCCAAAGTCCCGAAAGGAGGATGACCAGGAGTCTGAAAGGTAGGTGAGAAGATCGCCAGTGGAGTGTCCCTGACGGAACCCATACTGACGATCAGAAAGAAGGTTGTGATAGGAAAGATGCCTTAAAATTTTTCCATTAAGAATAGACTCAAAAACTTTTGAGATATAGGATGTTAAAGCAATTGGGCGATAGTTAGAGGGTTGGGAATGGTCACCCTTCTTTGGGACTGGCTGAATGAGAGCCAACTTCCAGCAAGAAGGAAAGGTACAAGTTGACAGACAAAGGCAAAAGAGTTTGCCTAGGCAGGGTGTAAACATAGAAGCACAGTTCTTGAGAACAACAGGAAGGACTCCATCAGGCCCATATGCTTTATTAGTACTGAGGCCAGCAGTGGCAGAAAATACATCAGCTGAAGAAATTTTAATGTTAGCTATGAGGAAGTCAGAGGGGGGAAGTGATGGAGGAACAGCACCGGAATCGTCTAAGGTGGAATTGGAGGAGAAAGTCTGAGCGAAGAGATCTGCTTTATCAGTAGAAGAAATAGCTACAGAGCCATCAGAGTAGAAAAGAGGAGGGAAGGATAATGAGGTAAAGTTGTTAGAAAGGTTTTTGGCAAGGTGCCAGAAGGAGCGGGAAGAGTTTGAATTGGAGAGTTGAGAACATTTTGTACGGATGAAATTATTTTTAGCAAAGCGAAGAACAGATTTAGCACGATTCCGGGCAGAAATGTATAAAAGATGTGATTCAGGGGTGGGTTGCCTCCGGTACCTTTTATAAGCCCTCTCCTTGTTGCGGACAGCGTTAGAACAAGCGTGATTAAATAAAGGCTTTCTTGCATTAGTCAAAGGATATGAGAAAGGAATGTATGCTTCCATGCCCAAGAGAATAACCTCCGTAATGCGCAAGGCACACCCAGATGGCTCATGGCCATGAAAGCAATAATCATTCCAGGGAAAATCAAAGAAGTACTGCTTGAGGGCCTCCCAATCCGCAGCTCCAAAGTGCCACAGACGACGTTTTTTTGGAGGGTCCGCAGGCTGTACCGCAGCTATAGGAGAGGTTAAGGTGATAAGGTTACGATAGGAGGAGCCCAACGGAGAGAAAAGATTAAGAGTGTAAGCAGAAGGATTAGTTGTAAGGAAGAGATCAAGTATGTTGGAGCTCTCTCCAACGCGGACAGGGATACTGGTAGGGTGCTGTACAAGCTGCTCTAGGTCATTAAGGATAGAAAAGGTGTAGGCTTGTTCACCAGGTGGATCCGTGAAAGGAGAGGAGAGCCAAAGGTGGTGGTGAACATTGAAATCTACAAGAATGGAGATTTCAGAGAAAGGAGAGATGGATAAAATGTGTTCCATCGTAGAAGTACGATAGTCAAAGAATTTTTGATAGTCAGTAGAATTAGGAGATATATTTAGTCAGAGAATGACAGGAAAGCTGAAGCCAGAGTGTAGAGAATTCAGAAGAATCGAGTTCAGGAACACGAGAGCAAGATAAGTTGTTGCGTATATATACACAACAGCCACCTTTGGCTTTGAAATGAGTATAGAGAAAGTAGGAGGATACAGAAAAGGGTTTGCTGTCAGTTGCCTCAGACAGCTGAGTCTCAGTTAGGAAAAGAAGGTGAGGTTTAGAGAAGGAGAGGTGGTGCTCAACAGAGCGAAAATTAGAGGAAAGGCCACGAATGTTGCAGAAATGAAGAAGAAGAGAGTCAGACAGTGGTTCCAGGCACCTTGAGTCGTCACCGGGAGAGGGGCTGAAGGTGAGGGCATTTATGGTCCTAGGGGGGACTCCGAGGCTATATTTTTCGACGCCATTTTTGAAAATTTTGAAAAGGAAGTGTGGTGTGTACTGTGCATGTAGTTTGGTGTTGATAGTTGGAGAAACTTGTATTGGAGAGCATGCTGGTCCACTCTCTGTGTTACTGAGACACCGAAAAAGTTCTGCAAAGGGGGATGGTCGGGACCTAGTCCCGAGGGCTGATGAAACGGGAGCTCCAGCTCTCCCTGTCATCAGCATTCCATCCATCTTGGGAGTACTGCCCTGCTCGACTGGTGCTACAGTCTACTCCACCTAGTAGATGTATGGAGAGTGGAAAGGTTACAAGAGGATGAGAAAAAGCCAGAATATATGAGAGAATTGGAGAAACGACTGGGTAAATATGGATTGGAGTAGATGGGGGACGTGGAAGGTGTGTGCAAGATGTTCATAGAAGAAATGTGTGCAGCATGTGAGGTGGTGTGTAGGGTGAAGAGAAGACGAAAGGGGGTGCAAGAACAGCATGGTGGAATAAACAGGTGAGACAGGCTGTGGCACAAAAGAAGAAAGCATATAATGAATGGATGAGAAATAGGGGCGTGGAAGAAGTTGAGAGACGGAAGTGAGAGTTATATGTAGAAAGGAAGAGAGAGGTGAAAAGATTAGTATGAGAGAGTAAGAAGAGAGTGGATGGGGAATTAGAAAGGAATTTCAGTGTAAAGTGAAAGGACTAAGAAAATGTTCTAGAAAGAGGTAGAGAGTTAGATAGGGTGGCAGTGAAGGTAGTCAGGGAGTGAAAGATAAAAATGGTGGACTACTAGTTGAGAAGAGAGAAAAAGTGAGCAGATGGAGAGAACACTTTAAGGAAGTGTTGAACATAGAGAATGAAAGTAATGCGAGTACAAGTGGCTGGGGAATGGCTGGGAGAAGGAGGCAGATGAGAAGACAGGAAGAAATCAGAAGGGTGGAAGTTGTGGAAGCAATGAAGTCAAAATGGGGAAAGCCCCAGGAATTGATGAAGAGTGTGGAGAAATGCTGAAGCATGGGGAAGAGATAGTAGTAGAATGGATGAGGAAGATGTGCAAATTGGCCTGGGAGGGAGATGGAGTCCCAGAGGATTGGAAGTCAGGTATAATTATTCCCTTGTACAAAGGGAAAGGGGAAAAAGAAGTGTGTGGTAATCATAGGGGCATTTGTCTTCTTAGTATAACAAGAAAAGTATATGGTAGGGTACTTATTGACAGAGTTAGGAAAAGAACAGAGGAATTAGTTGGAGAAGAATAAGGAGGTTTTAGGAAGAAAAGAGCTTGTGTAGATCAGATATTCATTCTTAAATCTTTAGTGGAAAAGTTTCTAGAGAAGGATAAGGAGTTGTATGCGGCCATCATGGATTTGGAATAAAGCATATGACAGGGTGGATGGACAAGGATTGTGGAAAGTATTAAAAATATATGGGGTAGATGGGAAGTTGTTGAATGCTGTGCAGAGTATGTAAGAGGGTGCAAAGGCTGCAGTGCATGTGGATAGTGAACTAAGTGAATTTTTCTGTTTGAAGGTTGGGTTGAAACAGGGATGTGTCATGTCTCCATGGTTGTTCAATCTGTACATGGATGGAGTTATAACAGATACAAAGTAGGGCAGTGGATGTTGGAGTGGCCCTAATGAGAGAAGGCAGTGTTTGGAAACTTCTTGTACTGTTGTTTGGAGATGATACTGTGTTGTTGAGTGAAGACGAAGGGGAGCTGCAAGGCTTGGTGGATGGGTTTGGGAAAGTGTGTAAGAAACGGAATTTAAAGGTGAAGGTAGGAAAGAATAAAGTTATGGTCTTCGAGAGAAGTGAAGCCAATGAATGTACAGTGAGGTTGGATGAGGAGGAAATGGAAAATGTGAGTACGTTTAAGTAATTGGGTAGTGTGATGAGTAAGGATGGAAGTTTGGAGGTTGAAGTGCTTGAAAGAGTACAACAAGGAAGAATGTTTGCTGGTTCCTTGAAAGCAGTGGTAAGAAACACGGAAGTAAGCATGGAAGTGAAAAAGTTACTACATGACAGTATTGTGGTACCAACTTTAACGTATGGAAGTGAAACTTAGACCTTGTTGGAGGGACACAAGTCAAGAGTGAGAGCAGTGGAACTGAGTTTTCTGGGAGGAGCATGTGGAGTCACATGGAGAGACAGATTGACAAATGAGGATGTGAAGGACCGTTGTGGTGTGGACGAGGATGTGATAGGAAGCATTAGGAGAAACACATTAAGGTGGTTTGGCCATGTGGAGAGGATGGAGAGTGAGAAACTGACAAGGAGGGTGTATGTGTGTGAGGTGGAGGTGGCGAGAGGGAGAGGAAGGCCAAGGATGAGATGGAGGGATGGAGTGGAGAGGTATATGAGAGGGGGGGGGGTGTCAGCTGGGAGCAGGACAGTGAAATGGCGGGTGACAGGGCAACGTGGAAGCGATTTGTTTGTGGCCACCCCGTATGGGATTAAGGCGTCTGGCAATAGATAGATAGATAGACTAACTTCATAAGTATGATAAGTTGACCAAAATAATTTTTGCGGAGAGGTGTGTAATGTCCTTGTCTGTCCTATTACTCCAGTAACGCCTGTGCACCCTCTCAGGAAGCGGTGGCTGTGGCACTTTGGAGCTGCAGATTAGGAGGCCCTCAGGCAGTACTTCTTTGATTTTCTCTCCAATGATTATTGTTTCCAAAACCGAAAGCCATCAGAGTGTGTCTTGCACATTACAGAGGTTATTCTCTGGGTCTTGGCAGCATACATTTCTTTCTCTTATCCTATGACTAATGCAAAAGAAAAAAAAATTGGTTTAATCACCCTTGTTCTAATGCTGTCCACAATAAGGAGTGGGCATACAAAAGATGCCAGAGCAAACACACCTTTGAATCTCAACTCTTTTTATGTTTCTACCCAGATTCATGCTGTCTGTTCTTCGCTTTGCTAAAAACAATTTCATTCATACTAAATGCTCTGAACTCTCCAGCCCAAATTGTTCCTGCTCCTTCTGGTGCCTTGCTAAAACACTTTCTAACAACTTTGCCCCATCATCCTTCCCTCCTCTTTTCCACTCAGATGGCTCTGTAGCTATTTCTCCAACTAATAAAACAGGACTATTTGCCCAGACTTTCTCCTCCAGTTCTACTTTAGATGATTCCGATGTTATTCCTCAGTCACTTCCCCCTTTCTGACTTCCTCATGGCTGACACTGAAATTTCTTCAACTGATGTATTTTCTTCTATCACTGGCCTCAATATTAACAAGGCATATGGGCTTGATGGGGTCCCTCCTGTTGTCCTCAAGATCTGTGCTTCTGTGCATACAACCTGCCTAGATAAACTCTTTCACCTTTGCCTGTCAATTTGACCTATTCTTCCTGTTGGAAGTTTGCTTTTTTTCAGCCTGTCCTACAGAAAAGTGGCTATGCCCAACCCTCTAACTATCGCCCAGTTGCTTTAACATCCTGTATTTCAAAAGTTTTTTAGTCTTTTTTTAACAAACAACAATTATAGCACCTTTTCTATCACAACCTTCTTTCTGATCGTCAGGATGAGTTCCGCCAGGAACGCTCCACTGGAGATCTTCTCACCTACCTTTCAGACTCCTGGCCATCCTCCTTTCGGGTCTTTGGTGAAAGCTTTGCCATTGCACTTGACATCTGAAAGGCTTTCGATAGAGTCTGGCATGAATCTTTAATTTCCAAACTGTCCTCTTACAGTTTCTATCCTTCCATCTGCGCCTTCATCTCTAGCTTCCTTTCTGGACATTGTATAGCTGCTGTTGTAGACAGCTACTGTTTTTCTTCCAAAGCTATCAGTAGTGGTGTTCCTCAGGGCTCTGTCCTATTGCCAGCTCTATTCCTTTTTTTCATCCGTGACCTTCTAAGCTGTACATCTAAGCACGCGTCCACATGTGCTCTCGAACAAATGTTGGCAACACGCCTGGCAACATGTTCGGGAACATGTTTGCAGCAGTATTTGGACAGATGGATGCAGACATGTTTCAGTGCAGCTTCGAACACTGGCAGCAGAGGCGACAGGATAAGTGTGTCCATACTCGGCAGCTAAGACTTCATCATGATGTTGCCAACATGATCTGGATGCTGCTGTTCCCAACATGTTTGCAGCTTGTTCATTACTGTATTGCTTACACGTTGCCAGATATTATTCTAGCACACGTGTTGAAGCACCCTAACCCTATCCACTTATGCATTGATGACTCCATCCTTTACCTTTCCATTTACTTCCTGCAACGTCCATCTCAGCAGTTACTTCAACAAACAAGAGATGAAGCCACATCACCCTTGTCTGACTTGGTTCATATCTTTGATCATGGTGAAAGTATTTTTATTGTTTTTTAAGGTATCAAAAACTCAGTTCTTACATCTTTCAACCCAACAAAATCTTCCGCAGGAGTATCCTTTAATTTTTAACACAATCCAACTCAATCCTGCATCATCTTTAAACATACTTAGAGTTTCATTTTGGTGAGATTTACTCTATCTTGGAAACATCTTAATACCGTTATTATATAAAATCTACTTCCAAGAGATAAAGACGCGTATTCTCAGTGGTTAAGGAAACTCTCTAACACATTTTCCTAATCTATTTATTTTGCTTATTTCACCTTACGGTCCATCTTCGTGTTATATTAATCGTTCTAATATTGCCATACTCTTCATAGATTACGTGCAAAAGGATATTACCCAGACATATGCTTAAATAAATCTCTCCGGAAGAGGTGTTAGGGATCCTCCTAACCCGACGAGAATAAGGGTCTAAGTGTGCAAAACCGACTCTGTGCCTTCTTTACCCCTACGCATCTGCTGATTTTATACACTGGTTTTATTGGCCCCTGTGTAGAATACAGCGCTCATATGGGGAGGTTCCCCACATACAGCTCTTCTCAGTAAGGTGAGTCAGAGGCTTTTCGTGTTATTTACTCTTCTTTCCTTACTGGCTCCCTTAACCCATACAACGCTGGGCAAAAATAAAAATGAACGATTCCCCACTATGGCGGCCTATTTTCGATATTTTTTTTGTGGTTAAATGGGCTTAATACATCAATATAAGATTCTTGGCACTAATGAAAGTAATTACTAAAGCCATAAAGTTGTTGACTAGATCCAGGTTGGTGCCACTCTATCTCTGAAATCTTCCAGGTTACTGAGAAAGCAGAGCTGCTGTGAGCTTGTGAACTGATTTTGGATGCTATTGTGGGTAAATGAGCTTAATACATCAATATAAGATCCCTAGCACTAATAAAAGTAATCACCAAAGCCAGAGAGTTGGTTGAATCGAGTCACTTTGGTGCCACTTGACTTCTGAAATATTCTAGGTTACTGAGAGAGCAAAGCAGCTGTCCGTCTGTGAAGACCGTCACTCACCTCCCGTGCTCCTAAATCAGTGTTATATGCATAGCGCAGAAATGTCTGAATTAAGCGAGATATGTTATTATCTTTCATTTTACTTCAGTTGCTTGCAGTGACTTCTCAGTGCTGTAGGATGTAGATCTACGTCGCTAGCGCGGTACGGGTTAAACCTCTGTCTCTTCATAGCACTGTTGCATCTTCATCCCTTTTCTATCGCTATGTTCATTGCTCATTTCTCCTCTGAACTGTCTGCTTGTATCCCTCCACCACTACGGCGGGCATGTAGCACCCGTCTAGCTACAAACTTTCATCCCTTTTTGTCCAAATCTCAAATGTAAGAGTTACCGTTACTCCCAGTCCTTCAGTTATGCAAGAGGTCAACTCTGGAACTGTTTACCTCTGTCTGTATTTCCTACTACTTATGATCTCCAGTCTTTTGAAAGCAGTGTGTCCAGGCATGTCGAAATTAGGGGATCTTAAATTTAGCTGTCTGCAGTCTTGTTTTTTTTTTTTCTTGGAGGGAACAATTTTGCGGGTTCCTGGCCTTTGGTTCCTTCCTTTTTACATTTTACGAAAATATGAAATAATTTTGCAATGGTTGTTAACTTGACCATATTGCCGCATCCCAGAGACTGTTTTCTAATCCCCGCTTGCAGTCCAAGAGTTAAGCAGTGTAATTTTTTTTTTTTCTTAAATATGTATCGCAATCTCAGAATATGTTGTTCAACAATCCTAATACACATCCGTTAGTTACTTGTTTGCCGTTACTGCACAGTTGCCTATATAATCGCTATCTAGCTTTCTTGTTCGAGTGAGTGAAAAGAGCGAGAACACCAAATTTAGACACAGTTTGGACCCGCAACATATGTACCCGAGCGAAAGATTTATCGCATCAGCAAGAAATGGGGACAGGAGTCGGAAGGAAAACTATAGTACAGTAGCCAAGTGTTTTGGATATCTCAGCCAATTTTTAACTTACAAGATTGACACCAATTTGTAAGTCGTATAAAAATCCTCAATCATTTTCATTTCATAGACAACCCGTACTTTCCAATAGTTTTTCTGTAAATCAAGGAAACATTTTCTTCTTCTTTTTTAAGTAGATTAGAGTAATAGCAGGATGCGCAAGAAGTAACGGTCTAACTTTGCAAGAGTATCATAGCAGTATTTTCCAACGATTGCTGAGAGAGTTGGTTTTAGAAAGTGTGAGGGAATATTTTTGGTGTAAGCTAATAAGTTCTTTTTAGTATTTTAACCCGTCACGTCCCGAGGTTTTCCGCACCTCCGACATCCCCCAGTCCCGAGGTATTTTCGATTTTTTTTTTTTTGGCTAAAACCTTCGCTTTTGGTGAGAAACATCGAAAATTCATAGAGAAATCGCTCACCTGAGGTTTAAAATACTCATTACAGGTAGGAGTTCCTCCTTACCTGAGTGGGTTTTCTAACATGCTGGCACCAAAGAAAACGAGTTCTATGGGAGGGTAGCTAATTTATCCACTCATAAACGGTATTTATTTATTTACTTGGTACGAATGTATATGTAGTATGACAGTATATTGGTTTTCAAGCAGTAATAAAGGCATTATAAGCATTGTTTCACTCACTAACTAATCACCATACCTGACCTATTTTTGCCACACTACCTGATCATTATTTCTGGCTGTTTCTTCTTCTAATGCTATGTAAACATTGTCCTCCACATTGTCATCGATTGGGGAATCACTTTGGCCCTGAATAACTTTACTAGCCAGGTCACTGGTAACAGGTCCTTTGCCAAGACAATGGCGTGAGGGGGGGAGGGGGGAGGTTATGCAGTGTAAGGCATTGTCCCTGCTTGGTATCTTGTACAGGAATAGAGGAAGGTGTCCCGTGTATACATACGAAAAATCACGTGCGAAAATTGAAAATTGTGCAAATTAGGTACCTTGCAATTGCACGACGTACTGGTACGTCGCCGGGACTGGCAAATGCAAATCGTGGTGACGTACCCATACGTCGTCTGGACGGGGCGGGTTAAGGTCAGGAAATCAGAAGAAGATGATGAGACACATGAGACAACATTCAGCACTGCCTGACTTGCTAGTTCGCTCGTTCGAACACGTTGCACCATTTCAGTGTGGACTCCTATTATATGTTGAATATCTCACTAGGTTTAAGAGAAATGACATAAGCTCTGTACACGTAAAATGCAGCATTAAAATTTTCCACACTTTACTGAGGTGTGTGAAAAATAGATTTTCAGTGTCAAAAGCTAGCTTTTGTTCCGGTGATATGAAAGAGAACATGTTTAACGCAACATCATCCTTAGTATTATGGGTATAATTTACTTAAATTCAGGAGTTTTTGTTTATTGATAATATGACTTTTCGTTTACACCACTGAAAGTTTTAGCATTTGTGTGTGTGTGTGTGTGTGTGTGTGTGTGTGTGTGTGTGTGCGTGCGTTTAGGCATGTATAATCATGATGAATTTCCAAGCTTGTAATTTTTTTCTGCACTGCATCAAAAGTGATAAAACTAAGCAGAGAGAGTGGGGTAATATATAAAATTCCAGATCCTAACCACATGTTCTGTTTTAAACCATATATCTCTTCTTCACACCAAAGCAAAGGCTGGAAGTCTATAACTTTTTGTTTGATTAAATTGTATGTTACAGTCGCCCACTGGGCTTTGAGTGTTCAATGGCATCTCTCAATTTTCATTTAAGTAATTCCATAATGAAGATACAAGAATTACGGTGAAATAAATAATTAAATAATAATTTTGGAGTCGTGGATTATAATGTTGTTATTTCAGAATGATTTTGTGTATTTTGATTATACCACTGCTAAATTTTCATACTCCTTCCATATTTTTCACCAGTTATTCATTTTTTGATATATTCGAAAGTAATAGCAAATTATTCACAGTATATACAAACAAACAACAATGTAAGTTATATTAACTTTTTACGGTAGTAGATATAATTAAGTTTTACACTTTCCACTGATTATAACAGACGACTATAATTAAAAGTAATAGAAAAATGTATGCCCCTATCTGTTTAGAATTTTTAGAACTGAGCAATAACACCAAAACCATGTTCTGAGAAGAGGCAGTGTTCAGGTCAGAATTTTCCATATTATCCATACTCATATAAGTTATAGTACGCATACTATTTTTTATAATTATTGTAAATTATGGAGTTTTTTAGTTATTCTTTTGCAGGGAAGACTAAAAGTCATGATTAAATAAATGAGCCTTTTTAAAATTTAAATCGTCTATCTGAACAGAAAAGGAAAACAATATAAATGTACAACAAAATACAGTCCTGACGCAAACACTTCCATACTTTTTTTTTTTTTTCCATGCACGCGGTCGGTTCGGAAAGTATCCGACCTTATGCTCTAAAAAAATTAAAAGCTAACCTGATTAGCTACGACACTAGTCACCCTCAGAGTAGACCCCTTCTGACTTAACATGCGTAGCCCAGCGTTCTTTCTACTGCCCAAAACATTTTCAAAGTTGGTTTTCAGTATTTCCTGCAGGTACTTGTATCTCTGCTCTCGGATGAACGTTGCTCAAGACTTGTTGGTGTGTGCAAATTGCAATCCAGACTTTCTGAAGACTGTTATCAATGGAGATGAGACTTGGGTGTACGAGCAGGACCCAGAAACCAAGGCACAGTTGTCCCCCTGAAAGCCTGGAAGGTCACCTCAGACAATAAGGAAAAAAAAGAAAACAGGTCCGCAGCGAGGTGAAATGCACTCTCATGTTTACATTTTTGTTTTTTTTCGACTACCGTGGTGTTATGCATCATGAATACTCATCAGAAGGTCAGACTGTCAACAAATATTACTACCTCGACGTTATCCGTCGTCTTGGTGACACAGTTCTGTGGAAGAGACCAGACCTTGGAAGGCAGCAAGTTGGGGGGAGGCAGTGGCTCAATCGGTAGAAAGGTGACCTGCAGTCCTAACGGACCTTGGTTCGAATCCCGGCTGGGGCAGGGAACAGTTTAAGGATTTGAATTTCATTAAATCAGGCTTTGCTGATCTACCAGAAGACCCGCCAACATGTCGTAAAAATACCCCCGCTAATACCAATACACCAGTTCTGTATGAGACAGCCCTAGCATGTATTCAATATGGACGGTGGGTGTTAGCGCCGAAGTGGTGACACGTAGAGGTGTATGGTATGTAGGAGGACTGCTGGGCCTTGATAGCAGGCTGTGAAGCCTATGCCCAGAGTCGGACACATAAAAAAAAAAAATGACAACGGCCCTGCTCATTCATCATAAATGATTCAGGAATACTTGGCCAAGCACAAGATCCCGCAGGTCCAGCAGGCTCCCTACTCACCAGATGCAACTCAGTACAAACATTTGGTTATTCCCCAAGCTCAAAACTCCACTGAAGGGTTCCCGATTTGAGACGAGAGAAGAGATCATGACGAATGCGACGAAAGCACCTGCAGGAGATACCGATAACCGACCTAAAAAATTGTTTCATGTAGTGGAAAGAATGCTGGGATATTTGTGTCAAGCCAGGAAGGGACATTGATGGGGATTAGTGTCATATTTCAACAGGTTAGCTATTTTTTTTTTTACAAGCCTAAGGTCAGATACCTTCTGAACAGACTTCGTATCTAATAATTAATAAATATTTTTTTGGTTAAACACTTTTCATTTACTTTTTCAGCAATAGATGAACCTTATTTTTTTTTTTTTTTAGGTTAAATGGTATGTCTGTATTCTAAAAGTTAACAATAAAATTGCATAGCAATATAAAATACAGTACTCACCAATCCTGATGCAAACACTTCTCCACTTCTTCATTTATTTATTTATTTATTATTAACATTTGGGCTAGGGTACTCCCAGGAGGTCTAGTCTCTGACACGGAGTAGGTCCACGCACCAGGAGGCTCGGAGGGTGCCTGCAGCGTAGTCCGTGCATCTTCTTCCTTCTCATAGTGACACAGTACATGACTGTTTCAGCCTTTCATCATTATCAAGCTTATGTTCTCACATGGGAGTTTTTTATACATACTACTTGGAGTATATATATATATATATATATATATATATATATATATATACCCCTGGGGGTAGGGTTTTTTTTTCAAAAATACTCCCCCAGTATCCCTGCTTGTCGTAAAAGGCGACTAAAAGGGTTGGCGGAGGGTTAGTGCCCCTCCCCGGAAAAAAACTAACTAAAAAAACAAACAAGAAGCCTCGGACAAGGACTGACCAAACGTTGACGACCAAGGACCGGACAAAGGACATTGCAATTGGAACTTGGAATGTAAGGGGAGCAAATGATCAGGTGAAAGAGAGAGAGAGTGTCCAGGTGCTTGAGGATGCGAAAGTGGATGTATGTGGAATAACTGAAACAAAATGGAGAGGAGAAAGTGTGAGAGAATGGGAGTATAGATGGGGTATATGTGCAGGAGTAGGTGAGAATGAGAGGGCAAAGGAAGGAGTATGTATAGTTGTGAGTAAAAGATGGAAGAGGAGCATAAGACAGTATGGATCAGTTGGATCAAGGATTGTGTGGGTAAAGTTGAAAGCTGGAATACAAATGTGGGCGATTGTGTGTGTGTATGCGCCAACGCAAGATCGTGCTAGAAGAGTGAGAGAAGAGTTCTGGACAAATGTAGAAGTGTGCATGGTAAAGTTTGGAAGGAATGAGAGATTGTTTTTGATTCGTGATATGAATGGTAAAGTTGGGAATGTGAAGGTGGATGGAATAGTTGGTGAGTGGGGTGTGCCTGCTGAGGTAGATGAGAATGGGAGTGCGTTAGTGGACATTAGTGCTGGGAGGGGGTTGGTGATAGCCAATACCCTCTTCAGGCATAAAATGATCCACAGGTATACATGGCGAGTGATGAGAAGGGTGGGTGGTGAACTGAGTGAAAGGAAGGCAATGATTGATTATGTGTGTGTGGATGAAAGGATGCGAAGATGTATATTGGATGCAAGAGTTTATAGAGGTTGGGGGAGTGGACTTTCTGACCACTACTTGGTGGTGGCCAGAATTAAAGTTCAAGTAAGATGGAGGAATAGAAGAAGGGAAAGACGAGAGGAAGGAGTAGTTGCAAAGAGAGTGGAAAGGTTACAAGAGGATGAGAAAAAGGCAGATTATAAGAGAGAAGTGGAGGAACGATTGGGTAAATATGAATTGGAGCAGATGGGAGACGTGGAAGGTGTGTGTAGAATATCTACAGAAGAAATATGTGCAGCATGTGATGTGGTGTGTGAAAGGAAGAGAAGACGGAGGGGGGTGCAAGGAACAGCGTGGTGGACTGAAGAGGTGAAACGGGCTGTGGCACAAAAGAAGAAAGCATACAATGAATGGATGAGAAATAGGGGCGTGGAAGAAGTTGAGAGACGGAAGAGAGAGTTATATGTAGAAAGAAAGAGAGAGGTGAAAAGATTAGTAAGAGAGAGTAAGAAGAGAGTGGATGAGGAATTTGGAAGGAATTTGAGTGTAAAGTGGAGGGACTGTAAGAAAATGTTCTGGAAAGAGGTGAAAAGAGTAAGACAGGGTGGAAGTGAAGTTAGCATGGGAGTGAAAGATAAAAATGGTAGATTACTAGTGGAGAAGGGAGAAAAAGTGAGCAGATGGAGAGAACACTTTAAGGAATTGTTGAACGTGAAGGATGGAAGTAATGCGAGTATAAGTGGCTGGGGAATGGCTGGGAGAAGGAGGGAGGTGAGAAGACAGGAAGAAATCAGTAGGATAGAAGTTGTGGAAGCAATGAAGAAAGTTAAATCGGGGAAAGCTCCAGGAATTGATGGAGTGTGTGGTGAAATGATGAAGCATGGGGGAGAGATAGTAGTAGAATGGATGTGGAAGATGTGCAGATTGGCCTGGGAGGAAGGTAGAGTCCCGGAGGATTGGAAGTCAGGTATAATTATTCCCTTGTACAAAGGAAAAGGGGAAAAAGAAGTGTGTGGTAATCATAGGGGCATTTGTCTTCTTAGTATAATAGGAAAAGTGTATGGTAGGATACTTATTGACAGAGTTAGAGAAAGAACAGAGAAATTAGTTGGAGAAGAACAGGGAGGCTTTTGGAAGGGAAGAGGTTGTGTAGATCAGATATTCATTCTCATATCTTTAGTGGAAAAGTTTCTATAGAAGGGAAAGAAGTTGTATGCGGCTTTCATGGATTTGGAGAAAGCATATGACAGGGTGGATAGACTAGGATTGTGGAAAGTGTTAAAAATATATGGAGTAGATGGGAAGTTGTTGAATGCTGTGAAGAGTATGTACGATGGTGCGAAGGCTGCAGTGCGTGTCGATGGTGAACTTAGTGAATTTTTCTCTTTGAAAGTTGGGTTGAAACAGGGATGTGTCATGTCTCCATAGTTGTTCAATCTGTACATGGATGGGGTAATAAAAGAGGTACAAGGTAGGGTAGTGGATGCTGGAGTGGCCCTGGTGAGAGAGGATAGTGTTTGGAAACTCCCTGTACTGTTGTTTGCAGATGATACTGTGTTGTTGAGTGAAGACGAAGGGGAGCTGCAAGGCTTGGTGGATGAGTTTGAGAGAGTGTGTAAGAAACGGAATCTAAAGGTGAATGTAGGGAAGAGTAAGGTGATGGTCTTTGAGAGAGGTGAAGTCAGTGAATGTACAGCGAGGTTGGATGGTGAGGAATTGGAAAATGTGAGTACGTTTAAGTACTTGGGTAGTGTGATGAGTAAGGATGGAGGTTTGGAGGGTGAAGTGCTTGAAAGGGTACAGCAGGGAAGAAAGTTTGCTGGTTCTTTGAAAGCAGTGATAAGAAACAGGGAAGTGAGCATGGAAGTGAAAAAGTTACTACATGACAGTATTGTGATACCAACTCTAACGCACGGAAGTGAAGCTTGGACGTTGTTGGAAGGACACAAGTCAAGAGTGAGAGCAGTGGAAATGAGTTATTTAAGAGGAGCCTGTGGAGTCACATGGAGAGACAGGCTGACGAATGAGGATATAAAGGAGCGTTGTGGTGTTGATGTGGATGTGATAGGAAGCGTTATAAGGAGCACACTGAGGTGGTTTGGCCATGTGGAGAGGATGGAGGGTGAAAGACTGACGAAGAGAGTGTATGTGAGTGAGGTGGAGGGGGAAAGAGGGAGGGGGAGGCCGAGGATGAGATGGAGGGATGGGGTGGAGAGGTATATGAGAGAGGGGGGGGGGGTTGGAGGCAGGGGAGTGAAATGGCGGGGGCCAGGGCGACGTGGAGGCGATTTGTTTGTGGCCACCCCAAACGGGATTGAGGCGTCTGGCAATAGATAGATAGATAGATAGATATACTATATATAATATATATATATATCATATATAATATATATATATATACATTATATATATATATATATATATATATATATATATATATATATATATAATATATATATATATATATATATTATATAATATCTATCTCTCTATCTCTATCTATCTATCTATCTATCTAGAGAGAGAGAGAGAGAGAGAGAGAGTAGCAGAATTGGCTCACTGGGTTAGAGTGCTCCACTCTGACTGAAGGGTCGGAGGATCGAATCCACCCAAGGGTCATTGGTAGACATCAGGAAGGGCATCCGGTCATAATGTGGTAGGTCTCCATATTATAATTGCAAACCATAATAGATAGATAGATAGAGAGACAGATAGAAGCAGGAAGTCAAATGATGAGAAGGTGTTGTGTCTGCGAGAATCGAGCAGTGCTAAGCATGCTTACACACTCTTAACACTGAGGAAAGCTGACGACAGCGGCCAGTAAGGAGATGATGCAGTTAGCTGTCAGCAGTCCTCTTGTGAACAAAGATCTAGTCCACCCACGAGGAACACACGTGACACACCCCTGCTACACCAGAATTTAGGAAAGAGAGCTCAGACGGAGATTAGCCACCGAACAGGCTAGACAGAAGGAGACAAGCGACCCTAGAGAGAGGTCGAGACGGAGATTAGCCTTAGACAGAGAGAGAGAGAGAGAGCGAGACAGGGAGGTAGCTACCCGGGACTTATACTCTTTCCATGTGAGAAACCTGTTTAATATTTCTAAGACAAATAAAAATAGTCCCATACTATTCTTTACCTCTCCCGTCACTACATGACATCTGGTGGGGAAACTACTACAAGATATAAAAGCCGCTCGACCACAAGTCTAAAATATACGCCTCTACAAGCAAATACAAAGTCTCTGCTTTATGATACAAAGTCTTTATGACATTTGGTAGCAGCGAACGTATACGAACCTCGTCTACGAATCAACATTAAATTCCTACAAAATATCAAGATTGAAAACAACCAACAACATCAGCTCCTGACAGTATTCTCTCCATCCTGCCCCCTCCGTCTCCCAGATCATTACGCTGATGCAGAGGTCAAGAGATCACTCGACGCCTTGCAAGTAGCTTAACGACAAACCAGCAAATCTGCGGACATCGTCTCCGAATTAAAAGCAAATTTCTACAAAAGCAACCGGGACTACAAGATTAGCTTCAGTTCTACATTGAATCCTACAAAATACAGCCTACAGTGCAAATAGTCTTCATCCTACAACGAGTAAATCACAAGAAAAAAAGGACCAAGAATACATCAAGAAAGAAAGAAAACAAACAAACAAACAAACAAACAAACGGAGAGTGAGAGACGACTCAAAACTCATAACCACCAGACCTCACCCTCCTCTCTCTGCTACATCCACCCAACCCCCACCGCTTACGCAGGTGTGAAGAGGTCAGGACGACGAAGCAAACACCAAGTCCATATTCACAACTCATCTTACTCACTCGTCTTCACTCAAGTTACTCATCGCTACTCATTCACTCACCACAGCTACCTGTGTGGGAAGCCGACGTCACCATGTGCTGAGACGACAACACGCCAATCAACCCGCGAAGGACAACGCTATCACAAATGCAACACCACTCACACCATTTTCCTCCACGGTAAAAATTAGTGAGTTACATAGTTACTTCATTTATACAATACACAGTGATAGACAATAAGCTTCTGCACAAACATAAAAAACGTGCTGTATAGTTACAGTTTAAATACACATACTTACTTCAATTATCTGCATAACTCAAACACTAAATAATCACCAGCAATAAATATTCTACACTGTATATATTCATTCATTTATTATAACATTTATTTACTACCAACGAGTGTTACCATTTATACCTACATAAAATACGTGTTTCATACATACAACTATACATTAGTACATCTACAAGCGATAAAGAAAATATACCATCACAGGTACTCAGTGAGCGATTAAAAGAACTGTATTAAACATTTATTAATTAAAGCTACCTAGTGGAAACATATAAATTAAGTTACAAGGTAAACTATAAAAAAAAAAAATGGCCAACACAAATGCCGTTAGCAAGAGTGAACATCTTCAACACAATCGTGAAGACAATGATTTCCACACAGTGCTGACACACTTATTACTCACGATAGGTACAGGTGAACAACAAGTCAGTGTGTATAGTTAATACTGTATATATATATATATATATATATATTTATATAAAATAACAAAATATGGGACTATATAATATCATTTTATAATATCTGTGCAATATAAACTAAACTTTAAAAAAGTATCCCAAGGAAATTAACCAGTAATTATGCAACCATGAACAAAATGGAAAAAGTGTACACAAGCAAAGAAAAACAAATACCACATAAACTACAAACAAAAAAGCAAATTGTGTCTCCACAAACAAGTGGCATGACACATCATCACTATCATCGACCGCAGCATATGTTAGGACTGCAGTTATTACAATTATGTTACTCCATATTATAATTATGTAACTACAAACAATATGTACCAATTTATGTGACAGTTGCATTAACAAGATGTAACTTTTATGTAACTTTAACTACAATTATGTAACTACAAACGATATGTAACAATTATGTAACGACAAACGATTGCATTATGTTACACTAACTACAATTATGTACCTACAAACGATATGTAACAATTATGTAACGACAAACGATTGCATTATGTTACACTAACTACAATTATGTACCTACAAACGATATGTAACAATTATGTAACGACAAACGATTGCATTATGTTACACTTTGCCAATTATGTAACAGTTGCATTAACAAGATGTAACTTTTATGTAACTTTAACTACAATTATAAGGCCAAGACACTTATGTAATAGTTGCATTAACAAAATGTAACTACAATTATAAGGCCAACACAATTATGCGTTAACACATTATAAGTCATACAATTATAGCACAATTCTGTATTACCAGTATCATCATACAAGTTAGGTGAAATATTAGACATTACTAAAGTGATAACTCTATGTAATGTAATAACCTAGCAGTATTACCATTGCACAATTATATGCGTAATATTACTGAATAATCACTATTTACTATGAATATTATATGTATACAATATTCATACAATTATGTTACTTTTACAATATTATATATTTCACTTACTTAGCTTATAAGTTCATTATAATGTGTATGTAGTATGTATTAATATGTTATAACTATTAAATGTCGATGGTACGCCATTTTTGCGCGGCCGAGCAATGTGGTAGGTCTCCATATTATAATTGCAAACCATAATAGATAGATAGATAGAGAGACAGATAGAAGCAGGAAGTCAAATGATGAGAAGGTGTTGTGTCTGCGAGAATCGAGCAGTGCTAAGCATGCTTACACACTCTTAACACTGAGGAAAGCTGACGACAGCGGCCAGTAAGGAGATGATGCAGTTAGCTGTCAGCAGTCCTCTTGTGAACAAAGATCTAGTCCACCCACGAGGAACACACGTGACACACCCCTGCTACACCAGAATTTAGGAAAGAGAGCTCAGACGGAGATTAGCCACCGAACAGGCTAGACAGAAGGAGACAAGCGACCCTAGAGAGAGGTCGAGACGGAGATTAGCCTTAGACAGAGAGAGAGAGAGAGAGCGAGACAGGGAGGTAGCTACCCGGGACTTATACTCTTTCCATGTGAGAAACCTGTTTAATATTTCTAAGACAAATAAAAATAGTCCCATACTATTCTTTACCTCTCCCGTCACTACATGACATCTGGTGGGGAAACTACTACAAGATATAAAAGCCGCTCGACCACAAGTCTAAAATATACTTCTCTACAAGTAACTACAAAGTCTTTATGACAATAAACTGCTACACGCTCCAGTCCGAAAGTCCTACCCAGAGGCAACGCCTTAGCCCTTCAGGGATACCAGGCGTAAAACCAAATTATATATATATATATATATATATATATATATATATATATAGTTACTGCCCACAGGAAAGCTGAAACACACCAGTTGCTCGAGAAAACACTCTCGTGTGAACAGCCCCATTGCCCAATGTAGATAATGAACACAGATGTCACTAGCCGGCTCCTGCTGGCAGGGCGTGTGGTGATGGCTGTCCAAGCGACAGTTTTGTCGCTCATGCCTCGTGTAAAGAGTCTCAGATAATTGCATGTATTTCTAAGCAGCGCTGCAAATTTCGGGCGTCAATAAACTTTCGCATGAAAGGTACTAAGAGAATGCAACTTTACCTAGTGGTTATTTTCAGAGCACACTCTAATTGGCTGCCTTCTCCTCAGAATACCGTCTTAGAAATGACAGCAAAATACCACTGTCTTTGGTCTTTTTAAGTAAAGAAAATGTGGCATTATTATTTTACAACTAACCAAGACAACAGTACACGGGTATGAGCCTGTGCAAATATTTCTTAGATCATCCACACGTATGGGACATTTTCACCTTTTCCCCGATTTCTTTAGTCTTTTATATAATGGCACATGGACATTTGTTTTCATCCTCCCCTTCCCTCTCTCAAAACAAATATTTTTGAAGATGTTTATATTCCTTGCATGTCAGTTTCCTTTTCTATTTATGCGATTTTGTGAGTTTTCCTGTACATCTAGCATTATTTTCCACGGTAGCCAAGTAGCACCACAAGTGACTTTTGCTGTGATAGCGAATTTTGCCTTCAGACTCTTCCATCACATTTCTGGGTGGAGGGGTTTATAGACGCGTTTTGTCGTTCTCTTCCTGCACCTTTACAGTAAATATTTCTTAGTTAGATGCACACAAGAGATTATTCTTTTTACTGCTTAGGCTTGAGACTATGCAGGTCCATCTTCATCAATTTGTGGAACGGTGCTGTTTGTCTGCTGCTAGCTGGTTGCTATAGAATCACCAGTACACCATCAGTGGGTTTAGGGTCATCACCTCCAGGTTATGGTCGATAAAAACCATTCTGCTTGAGGTGATCATCTGTATCAATGAAGCTGATCTTTTTTGTCCAAAACTACCTCCCTCAGTCTTCTCTGGATACATTTGTATTGACATATCGCTATACTGTGGCCCCATAATAACCTTGTTGTTTTAGTAATAACATTTTTTGTTGTTTTCGAAAACCGCCAGTGGCACTTTCTACTTCAGGTACTTGGTCACTTTCAATCTAATGAGTTTCTTCCCAGCTCTAGAGCCTTCCCCAAGACGTTGGCCACATAATTTACACATTCCCGTTTCACAACCAAATGGTCATTTCAGTTTGGTGTACTTCCATTAAACATACCTATTGCAGTTTTTTGGGGAGCTGCGTCCCCATCTCCAATAAATAATTTCTGCCATAGTTTTTTTTTTTTTTCCCACAAAGCAGTTTCCCTAAATTATAATAACAGCTGCTGATTCCATTTTTCCCGAGGATTTGTGAAATTTTGGGAGGTATTTACTGGTAGCTTATTACACTTTGTATCTGCACGGAGTCTGGTCTGTTAGTCTGTTTTTCCAGTACTTGCACTGATGCAGTACATCAGGAGAGCAAGTCCATCGAACATAAGTCCATTGTGGGTCTTTACATCTACTCCGACGCCGATATGTGATGAATGTCCTCACGTCATTCATGTTACAAGAAGCTCTTATAAATGATTTGTATACCAGTTTCGTCTGGATGAATAGCCTTTTCTTATATACAAGTCAGAACTGGTTCTGTGCTACTGTCACCTGGCTATTCGTTTTCATTGAACTTTTTCTTGGTCACATGTTAATTTTTCTTTTACGGCGAAAGTATATGATTAAAATCATCACTGTGAGTTCAAATGATTATGGTAAGTTTACAATTCCAGGATATTTCAGGTCAAAATCAAGAACAATTTATACCTCTGCTAATGATCTTTTTTCACGGGACAAAGGCTTCCGTCAGCTTGTGCTTGTACAGCCATGGATTATTTGGATTTCCTTTTGATAGTCGATATACTGTACCTAATCATTTAATAACTTTTCTTCCGGATGAATAATACTTGCAAATAAACCTCAACTTAGCAATTATGTACTACATTAATAGCCTACAGGCTTTGAGTCTTGAGTACAGGAGGAGACACACAGGTGCAACTGCTGGACCAGGCAGGTGCACAGAGGAAAGGAGGAACTGAGGATGGGTTGCCCAATCACTCTGTAGCAACTGGAGAGGTGCGCAGTCATATGAATATGAAATATGTAGTCACATTATCAGTCGGAGCCACTGACATCGTTTCCATGGGATAGGGGGCAACGTGACATCTTCATCATTATCCTCGTTCTCCCACGGATCTGAAACAACAACACAAAAAAAAAGCTTTCGCTTGTGGTGGCTGTTGTTAAAATTATTCAACCTTTATCAAGAAATTCTATGAGGACGAAGACAAAGTTCTAGATTTTATAGAGATCATGGGCTGTTAGAAAGAGCTGCTGATTGTCCTGATCATACTGTAGCTTTTACATCACCCCACATGTTGACCCTTTGCCATAGTGGAGGGGAGGAGGGGGCTTAGGGGTTGGCAGCTGGGCCATGATACTCTCTCTGTTTGGTTTTGTCTCCATGCTCCCAGACTGATGAGTTTTGCAAAAACCTATTCTCTGATTCCTTTAGCTCTCCTTCCTCTTTTCCCACTATAATATCGTTGGCATGAAATGTGTGGATATTTCCACTGTTGTCAAAATTTCCTGCTGTGGGAAAAAACGTGTCATAGCTGGGATGGGGCTGATGTTCGAGACTACCTGTGGAGGCTATGGTAGGTTCGACACTGGAGGATGTTTGGACCAAAGAGGCTGTGATAAACTTTGCTTTATTGCAGCCCCAAAGGCATAATCATCTCCAGGGAGCAGCCCCTTGGTTTCAGGGAGGAGGGGGGTCGGGGTCGTTTCCTGAGACTCCTGGTGAACGGATCGACGCCTGGCACCACATATTAGAGGGGATGATAGCATTTTTACATGCTCTTGTTCCAACAGCCAGTCTGGCTTATACTTGTGCCTTTGTAATTGTTCTAATACCGCAGAGTAGGACATAGACGTGTGGGAGTCAGCCATCAATGGTGTCGATGGTTGAGAGCACTATCCCGTGAACAGTTCCCTACATTATTTTGACAAATTCCACAGCAGTTCCTTGTGTAGCTCTATAATATTAGTTTTGAATCCCCATCTGCTGGCCCACTGACAACCTGACGCAGATGACAACTTCCTCGGTTATGATGTTCCCAGATCTTCACTTGGCTCCTCCCTGTTGGCCACGTTGGAGCTCTGTCTGCCTGCAAACCATTGTTCGGTTGCTGTCCTTTGGCGTGGCTGGAGCCCTACTCAGTCCTCAGTAATGTTTTATGGTATCTGGTGTACTGCTGACCAGTATCTGTGTCAGCAAAATATTTTCCATATACATCGTGCTCTTGTTCGGACAATGGTTGCAACTCCTAAGGCTGTCCTTCAGGCTGATGACAGTTATCTGGTCGAGGTTAACAATGCAACCCAGAATGAAAGCCTTCAGGCCATTTCCAAGGCTGATAGTCTTGCTGTGTCTTGTCACCCTCATGCTTCTCAGAATCAGGTGCCTTGCTAGTGGCTTGCCGGAAATCTGTGTCACGTGTGGAGGTGTCCATGAGGATCTCAGGTGTTCCTCCCCTCCGTCCTGTGTTCAGTAGTGAGTCTCATCCTGTTTTTCTATGGTCTGTGATAGGTGCGATTTTGAGAAGGACGACTCTCCCTTCGCTCCTGGGAGAATATTCCATTTACAGAGGCTAATACGAGGGTCCTGTCAATGTCCCCATGCCAGGTGATTACTTATGCAGGAATCTTGGTAAAGCTAAGTCCTTCAATTGTTCCTACTACAAGGACATCAGAGTCGTCCCCAGTGGTGGTGTCCAACAATGCTTCCCCTTCCTTGGTTGCTGAACGTGTTGCTCCCCTGTCTTCTGTTTCTAGTTCAACTTCTGCTATGTCCTGCCCTGTCATTGTTGTTGCTTGATGTGCTTGCGGTAGTTTACATAAGTCATCACAGTCATCTAACAAAAAGTCTTCGTCAGAGACTGAATCAACTTCTGTCCATCATATGGCACCAGGAAGTGACAGGTTACCGGGTGCAATTGCCAAATCTAGTAATCCATACAGATAAAATATTCCTTTACCTGCTTCCCAAACTGGTTCTTCTGTTGCACCACAACATGGTAGGAGGTTCTCAGAGTCATTCACTGAAGAGGATCCCCCGAGTAACTCTTTGCCAGGGCAACCAGCCAGAGGGAGCATAACACTGCTGCTTCTGAAGGTTTCTCTGCCATGTATGAGATGGTGATCACTGGTGTGGGGGTCATCACACCTTCTACCACTATCGCTAACAGTGGTCCAGCATGATCCGACAAACAGAACTGTACTATTAAACAACCTGTATGGCCACCATCCAATGATCCTCCTCCAAGTGGATCAAGTATCCCCCCCACTAAGGCATTAGGGTAACCTTGTCTTGTAATTGCTGCTCTGCAGTTGAACTGTAGAGATGTTAGAAATAATGAGGAGGAACATACCCTGCTTCTGCCTGATTTTCTTCCCTTCTGTGTTTACCTTCAAGACAATTATGTGGTCGGAGATAGGCCTCTTCTGCTCCAAGAGGATATAAAATTTTCCATATTCTACATCTCGTGAATTGTAATTCTCGAGGATGCTGTGCTTTTCTGTGCCATACAGATATTCCACTCATGTCTCGTTCTCTTCAGTCCCCTGTTCAGGCAGTGGCTGCTCAGGTGCACCTGGAGAGGTGCAACACATTCTATGCCTGTCCCGCATGTTCATCTTGACAACCTTATTCATCAACTTCCTAGGCTTTCTGTTCTTACCAGCCGCGATAGCGAAGTTGGTATTGTTTGTCTATCTGTGTATCTGTCTGTGTGTATGTGTCTCTGCGTTTTTTATCATGATAACTTTGCAACTGCTCAAGATATCAAAAAGTTTTAAAGGTGTGTAGTAGGGATGAAAAGCTCCTACGATTATTGTTTTCTTTTCGTCTGTCTGTCTGTGTGTCTGTTAGCACGATGACTTCACAACCCTCTCAAGTTATCATCACGTAATTGTACAGGTGTGTAGTAGGGATGAAAATTTCCTACGAGTTCGAAATTGGTGTAAGTAGGTCAAGGTCTCTGCGTCTGTTACCCGGATAACTTCGCAATCACTCCAGATATCATCATTAAATTTTACAGGTGTGTATAGCCGATTTTTTTCCCAGTTGACATAAATGTCGGCAATCGTCATCCAACCACCTGAGCTGGGAAGGAAATACAGAATCTCTTTATATCCCTACAAATCCTTCCAAGCACAAGCACATTCCAAGCATTTTCACTCTCATGATGGTTATGAATCAGTGTAGGAGCAGTCTAGACAAAAAAAAAAAAAAAAAAACGTTTATCAATACAAAGAAAACAAACGATTTTAAAAAATAGGTGCATAAACATCTCCGCGACGAGACTCGCTTTTTTGGCCATCCAGAGGCGCTTACTGTATCATCTTTCATGACTGAGATGGCTATGGATTTCGTTTCATATTAACAGTGGTAAATACAATGAACTAACGTGAATAAATATCAGCATTTCTAGTGTCTGATTTTATGACTGAGGTGACAATGGATTTTGAATTAGTGGTAAATACATTGAGCTAACGTGAAGAAGTTAATTCCTATCTACATTATACAGTGAAAATAAGAATTTAAAAAATACTTCAAAATATGTTAATCAGGGAAAAAATACAAACAAAAGGAAAACTGGCCATCAAAGTTACCGCCTGTGCAATATTTTGAAATATATCGTATCCCACTATTGGCGGGAAACGAGCGACACGTAACTTCCTGCCTCCCACCCTTCTCTCCATTTCCTCCTCCAACCTCCACTCCTACCATTCTCTCCCAGAACCCCTCCCTCCCCTCACAACTTTAAAGTCGCTTTCACACAAGGCCACCGGTGGCCGCCACCGGTGGCCGCCACCAGTGGCCGCAATTAGTTGCCTCCCATAGTTTTCAATGCAGCCTTTCATACGAGGCCACTGCGGTTGCCCAGCCGGCAACCAGCTCCCGGCGGCGGCTCGCTCACGCAACTACAGTCGTTCTATTTTATGAAGGCAGTTTGGGTCGGGCTCTCTGGGACCTCACTCTGTTAGCTCTGTTGCCACGTCGTCGCCACACACGTGCACACACTCTCTCTCTCTCTCTCTCTCATATTATATATTAACTACTACTAATTGTATTTTCTTAATTTTTTCTCTTGTTTTCGACTTTTTTTCCACACCACCCCTGAGGTAAAAGTCTATAGGTGCGTTTTTTTTTTTTTTTTTTTTTTTTAAATAGCTTCCATGGCGGGAGACTGACCGAGTATGACCCGCCACTGGCGGTTGCTGCCACCCACTGTAAAGCATTTTTTCAAATCGGAGCTTCCATACGGCTACATTAGTTGCCGGCCCCTTCACACTGGGCCACCATTGGCGGCCACCGGTGGCCGCCACTGGTGGCCTCATGTGAAAGCAGCCTAAGAGTGTACAATATAATTAAATGTTTCATTAGTAACTGTTGTTTTATTATTGCTTTAAAGGCCCCCAGCTAATTTTTAATATGCCAATATTATATGTGGCAACTCCGTGCCCAGTAGATCATCAAAATTTTAACCGTTGCCCGTTGGTTCACTCAGTATCCACCACGATGTGACAGGGGATGCATTTATTAGTCATACTTCAACTTTTTTTTTTTTGTTACTCGTTGTTCAGTGATTCTCCAGGCATGATTGGTTGTAGCATTAGCTGCACTCACCGAGGAAACAATCCTGTGGGCTGGAGTGGAATGACAGGGTATGTTATCCTTTAGAAATATTAAATGAGATCAAGATTCCGCGCATATTTACCGCACTGTTTTGACTAGGTAAGTGACAGTGAAAACATGTGTGAAAATTGTGTCTACGCAAAGTAATACCGAAATCAGCAAGCATCATATAGAATTAAGTATGGTGTAGAGAGGTGTTGATGGCAGAACTGTCCGAAGGCGAGTGATGATTTTTATGACCGCTAACTCTGGCGGGCGGGATGTCGATTTCCTACATTTACTTCAGCTGGAAAAAAAACGACTATAGTAGGGATGAAAATCTCTTACGAGTTCGAAATTGATGAAACCAGGTCAAGGTCAAGGTCATATTCTGAGCTGCGCTAAATATGTATCTGTTCACGGCAGGTATGATTCTTCCCTTGGGGTGGCCTCTAGTTGTTCTTTTTGGTGACCTAAGTGGGATCATACTGTATGAGGTGATTGGGTAACTCCCTTGGTGATCTGGCATCTTTGAGGATTTGGACCTTGTTTCTTCCAACTACAGACAACCCGACCAATTTTTATGTACAAACTGGTACTCTTGTTATTGATCTTACATTGGTCTCCCCTCATTATCAGCTGGACACTATTAATAAGACTGCCTCACTTGCACTGAAGTTATCATTACCCTATTGTTGTTAAAGTGTGCAGCTCTGTGGCGATGGAGTAGCTCCCTCACTCAGAACCAAGAGAAACATTCCAGCATCAGAGGCAAAAGCATGGCTAGTGATTTTTTTTTTCTTTTTACAGCAGATGAACTGAGAAACGATAACTAATTACATAAAAAAGCAGTCTATACACCAGATTGCAGGTGTCCGTCATTCATCAGTAATCTGTAACAGTTGGACTTGAACTGCTGTATATTGAAGTCTGGAGGGTAACTACTCATAGGAAGCGAGTTCCAGCCTTCTCAAACTCGTATTGTCAATTGATTTTATTTTTATCATTCATATTTATCAGTGGAAGTAGATATTGATTTTTGTCCATGTTATATCCCTCTTTCACCGAGCTGTTGCGGCACAAAGTTATTATCATTGTTTAATAAAAAATAATAATAACTGCTTTCTGATATGGAAAAGACGAGCATCGATGGTATTGTAGGCGGTGAACAAGAGTCAAAGAAATTTCAGGAATCTATGCAACAATTTCTATAGTTGCAAACATCTCAAGCCAGCAGATATTGTGTGCTGCATCACTAAGTGGCTTCACAAGAAATGAGACCGGCACGTGCTCTTACTGTTTTCAAGAGGTTAGCCACGCAAGTGTGGATTGGCGAAACTTCTGCTAAGAAATTACTGAGACCTTGCCTGATAATGGAGAGCAGATTGGTGGACCAGACCAAGATTTCAGCTTGCTGGGTCATGAAGCTCCTTGGATTGAGATGTAGATTCGGCACAACATGTCAAAGACAGTCTTCCTGTTTTTCATGCAGATCCCCAGAGATTTCTCTGGCGATTAGTGACCATGGATGACACTTGGGTGCACCACATCCAATCAGAGGTGAAAGAACGGTAGAAACAGTGGAAATATGCAGGATCTGCGGCTCCCAGGGAGGTCAAATTGGCGATGTCTGCAGGGAAGGTGATGGCCTCCATTATTTGGGATACAGAAGGAGTGCTGCCGGTGGATTACCTGGAAAAGGGTCACGCTGTCACTGGGGTCTACTACACTATGTCTTGATGCAGCTACGAGAGAAAATTAAGAAGAATCGGCGTGGGAAGTTGACAAAAGGGGTGGTCGTCCACCAAGACAACACTCCGGCTCACAAGTCCACTGTGATCATTGCTGCGCTATCTATGAATGTGGATTCCAGCCTGTCGAACTCCCGCCCCATTCACCTGATTCAGCGTGCTCAGACTGCTACCAGTTCCCCAAGATGAAAAAGTGGCTCAGTGGTCGCCATCTTGCCACTGTTAATGACGTCCGTGATGCTTTAGAGCACTTCTTGGAGGCCTGAGATATTACTGTAACTTCTACAAAGAAGTAATCCATATGCTCCATGACTGCTGGACTAAGTGTGTATAGTTGCAAGGGGACTATGTTGAAAAATGACTGTATTAACTCGTCTAAAATTAAATCTTTGTACCCTAGGCCACGAACTTATATATATATATGATCTATATATATATAATATATATATATATATATATGATATATATATAGATATAGATATATATTATATATATATACATATATATATATATATATAGAGAGAGAGAGAGAGAGAGAGAGAGAGAGAGAGAGAGAGAGAGAGAGAGAGAGAGAGAGAGAGATAATTTAGTTTGGATCCTATAAGGTAACTATTTGAATAATAATGCACATATGACGTTATATTTGTAGGCTTTTAATATACCTTTTTCTTCAGAACACCTTCTGTATATCCCTAATGATCTTTACATCGAAAAAGAGAAATTTATTATCTAGTTCCAGTTCATGAGCAAACTTTATGGATGGGGCTAAGGCATTTAGTTCAAGTAGAATTTCATGAGTGGGAAAGTTGTTAGGGCAAAAACATAATATGCCATCAACGTATTGGAGCCAAACTATGTTTCTCTCTCTCTCTCTCTCTCTCTCTCTCTCTCTCTCTTCTTTACAGAGGTCAGTAAGTTACTCACAAGGTATTCCATGTAAATATTTGCCAGCCTAGGCGAGAGGGAATTACATATGGCCATAAATGATTTTTGTATGTCATGTTCACCTCAAAAACAAAGAAAAATTATCTACACACAGCCTCATTAGTTTAATATTTTCACAGGGAGTACCATCAATATCGCTACCCAAAACGGGTGCTGTATTAAAAATATATATATATATATATATATATATATATATATATATATATATATATATATATATATATATATATATATATATAATAAATTTTATATGTTACAGTCCGGAAAAGACTTTGAATCCAAAATCACAAGGCGTAAATATTGTAGAAGCACAGTCTAACAGAGTAGTGACTTATTCCAACACAAAGGATGCAATGATCACCACACTGATAAGGAAGGTTCTAAGATACTAGAAAGGTATAAGAAACTCTGATGAAAGAAATGCTAAATTTCTGGCACATTAAAATAATGTAAACATGAACTATGGCCTTTTAAATGTGAGAAAATATTAACAATTAATTGAAAAGCAGTATGGTTAGGAGGTAAAATCAGATGAAGTGAGAAGATATACTGTACAGATATAAGTAGTTAGACAGATATGTAGACATTGCCCTGCTTTCATGCACTTCTAATGCATCTTATCACTCCAATAGAGGCGAAGGAAACCACAGAGGAGGACAGCAGACGGTGTTGAGGCCAGCGACACTGGGAAGGTGGTGGCACTAAACATTGACCACATGCAGGGAGCCTTCTACATCTTGACCCTCGGTTACCTTTTCGCCATCTTCATCTTTCTTGCAGAACTGACTGCGAGGCGCTGGAAACGTCACAGCAGAAATTAGGTGAAACTAAATTGTAGAGACCTGAAAAATATTCTGTTGAAAACGGACGGGACCTAAATGATTAATATATATATATATATATATATATATATATATATATATATATATATATATATATATATATATATATATATACACATTCTCTTTTGCATTTGTTATGTGAATTAGAATCTCCTAATCCGATATAAATTGTATGATAACAATAAACACCTGTACGAATACCAAAACGTATTGTACGTTTCATTTACCTTCAGTCTATTATGACTATAAGTTGGAACTGGTGTAAATTATTCACTTCCTTCACATTATCTGGACTTACAACCATAAAGCCATAAAAAAAAAAAAAAAAAACTCACTACTCTATGTAAGCCTGTGGGTAACAGATATCGAATAGTCCAAGAGGAATAAACAATGAAACAATCCCGTACCCAGCTCAGTATTGTAGTATGATCGACGAATGTGTGAAAAAGAACAAATACATCTTACCCCTTAAATCTTCTTTTTGAAAACTCTGGAATTCAAGTGTCCACCAAATATTAGGGTATCCTGTAAGTACAAGAAGTCTAAATCGATATTTTGGAAATAAGCACACAGGGTTTCGATCATATTTGGTTCACTAAACGTCTCCGTTGTAGAGTAAAAGGAAAAAAAAAACACTACTGTTATGAGACACCGTACCAGTAAAATATATAGGAAAATACAAGGAAAATTTTCATTTCTTTTTTTTTTTGGAAAATTAGTTTGTTAGGATATTAAAATATGTTCTGAAAATACAAGATGTGAACTAATTATCTGAGCGTGATTATTTTGATAATTAACCTTTAACAAACATCATTCACTTATCATTTATCGGTTTTGTGAGAGACATTACGTAATAAATAAAGCAAAGCTGTGCAGCCCACTCCAAAACAGAAGACTCCCTGACACAAAGAGGTTCATTAAAAAAAAAAAAAAAACTTAAATTTAAAATGTTGCACAAGTTTTCCCTAGTTAGCTCTAAAACCTCTTTCTAAATTGACTTTGATTACGACCACTTCCACGTTGTCTTCCCCTTGGAGACAAGCCGAGCCTTACCTACCCCTCGCGGAAACTGTAAAGTATGAAAAAGAATAAGGACTTGTATCTCTTCCCTGTCCCTCCCCCCTCATAATTACCTTCGCCAAGGAGATTATGTTTTCACCCCTGTCCGGTGGTTGGTTGGTTGGTTGGTTGGTTTGTGAGCAAGATTACACAAAAACTTCTGGACGGACTTCCACGAAACTTGGTAGCAGAATAAACCTTGGCCCAGAATGGACTCCATTAAATTTTGGTGCGGATCCGGGTAAAGGTGCGAATCCAGGATTTTTTTTTTTTTTTCCACTCTCTTTAACATCGCAAAATAAGGCGTTTTTCCACATCTTCGTAAATTTTTCAGTCAATATTGGATGTATATGAATGAAGAAAATCAGGCATATTTAGGATGTTGGTGTCTACGAATGTGTACAGTTTGGTGCAGATGCATTTAAAATTCCGGATATAGCAGATTTAAATATGCTTTTAAAGGGGGGTAGTTTTTTTTTCTTTTTTTCCCGCTGCTGTACAGTAACAACTAAGATTTTACCAACCTTTAAGATGAGTGGTGCTGGGCTGGGGGGGAGGGGGAGGGATATCCGAGACTGTAGGAAGTCCTACTGACCCCCTGAAGGAGGGCCTACAGGATCCTGAGGAGGCCTCTCTGCCTCAATCTCCCTCATAAATCACTCATAATCTCACACTGACATCGTCGTCTTCGTCATCAGGGGAAAGTTTACTACTGCAATGTTACTAGCACACGACACGAGTCATGACGAAGGCGTATGTCCATGGACTGGTGCAGCAGTACTAGGGAAACGTTCCTTGGTGTTTGCCATCTTCCCGCATCCGGGCGGGTAATACTACTGGATGCAGCATGTCAGTACTAGAGAAGAACTCTTCGGATTTGGCCCACTTTGAGCGGCTGATCCATACTAGCCCAACAAAACCGTACTACAGCAATGATTTTTTTTTATTTTTTGCCAGCCATACTGGACGAGAATAGTACTGGACAAACGTGCACTGGATGCGAGGGTACTGTATATAGATAGATAGATAGATAGATAAAAGTAGATATTTATATAGATATATATATATATATATATATATATATATATATATATATATATATATATATATTTATTGATAGATAGATAGTTAGATAGATAAAGATATATATTGATAGATAGATAGATAGTTAGATAGATATAGATATAGATCGATCGATAGATAGATAGTTAGATAGATATAGATATAGATCGATCGATAGACAGATAGACAGACAGATAGATATAGATACAAAAGCCACATTGATTGTGTGTTTGTTTCATTCTTTGTCCTTCAATCATGCCCAAACCATGGACCAGAGACCCCCAGACCCGTACATATCCTGAATCAGGGTGACCCAAGGATGGTTTTATGAGGGTCAAAATTCAGGTCTGGGTCGTTCGGTGCCAGCAGTAGAGTGTTCGTCTACTTGGCCTGGGCAATGCTGGGCACCCATGCAGCCCAGTTTTTGGTAGGAAGAGTCACATGACCTCCGGACACAGGCTATGTGAGGCTGATCTCCGAGGTCATTTAAGGTCACTGGTTGGAGGTCATATGAGGTCACCCGTAATAAACATTCGAAATACTGGACCCAACAGCCCAGTTTTTGACATGGAGACTCACATGACTTCTAGTTCAGACATGAACTATGTGAGGCTGACGTCCGAGATCACTTGAGGTCAATGGCTGAAGGTCATATGGGGCCATCGGTAATAGGTAACATATGCGAACAAATATTGTGCGTTAGTCTGCGAAAGCTGAACTAGAAAGTTCCTGGACTTCTTATAATTCCTTGTCAAAAGCATAAGAGGTACATGGTCTTTCTGGAATAGAAAGAAAGACTGAACTAGAACAAATAGGATTAGAGTGTTTGCCTTTTTGGCCCGGCAATGGCAAGTACCCCTGCTGATATATATATATATATATATATATAAATAAATATATATATATATATATATATATATAAATAAATATATATATATATATATATATATATAGATAGATAGATAGATAGATAGATATATATAGATATAGATATATAGATATAGACATATATACAGTCATCCCTCCAAGACCCGACGTAATAGAGCCAAATGTATATGCGGAACTTGGGTTTGTCTAGGACTTGGGAAAATGCCTCCTGGACAGGTACTTATGGACCCTAACCCAGCCTAACTTTGAAAACCACCTAAATAACTCCCTCCTGGACATGCAGTGCATCTGTTTAAGACCCTATTCACACAAATAAGGGACAGAAAGCATGAAATAAATGAAAAGGAACCAGAGAATGAGGAACTAGCAGTGAGTTTTCTTTTTTTATGCGAGGAACAAGGAACCAAAGGCCACGAGCCAGCAATTATTGTTCCATCCAAGAGAAAAGCAAAATACAAGAGAGCCAAATTCAAGATCCGATCATTTCGAGATGCCTGGACACACTGGATTTGAAAGACTGGAGATCATAGGAAGCAGGAAATACAGACAGGGGGAGACAGTTCCAGAGTTGACCTGTTGCATAAATGAAAGACTGGGAGTAACGGTTAACTCTTGCATTAGAGAGTTGGACAGAAAAGGGATGAGAGTTTGCTGCTAGACGGGTGCTATGCGCCCGTCGTAGAGGTGGAGGAATGCATGCAGACAGTTCAGAGGAGCAGTGACCATTGAAGTAGTGATAGAAAAGAGATAAAGATGCAACAGTGCGATGAAGAGACAGAGGTTGAAGGGAGTCAGTAAGAGGAGGAGAGTTAATGAGACGAAAAGCCTTGACTCCACCCTATTGAGAAGAGCTGTATGTGGGGAGCCTCCCTGTATAGAGTCAACAATTGTGCAGGGGTAAAGAAGGTCGGAGGCGGCTCAGCACACCTAATCTCTTGGAAGCAGATTTTACAAGAGATGTAATATGATCTTGCCAAGATAAGTCCCGAATGAAACCCCAAGAATGTTCAAGGATGATGTAGGATTAAGCTGATTATTATTAAACAGTAGTGGGTATACCTGCGGAATATTTTGTTGAGTTGATAGGTGTAAAAACTGAGTCTTTGATGCATTAAAAACAACCAGATTATTTTTACTCCAGTCAGAGATACGAGCCAAGTCAGACATTAGGTGTGCCATAGCCTCGTCCCTTGTTTGTTGAAGTAACTGCTGAGATGGACGTTGTGGGAACCGAATGGATAGGTGAAGGGTGGAGTCATCAGCATATGAGTGGATAGGGTTAGATGTACAGCTTAGAAGGTCATTGATGAATAAAAGGAAGAGAGTTGGTGATGGGACGGAGCCCTGAGGAACACCACTGTTGATAGACTTAGGAGAAGAACGATGGCCATCTACAACAGCGGCTATAGAACGACCACAAAGGAAGCTAGAGATGAAGGCACAGATAGAAGGATAGAGACTGTAAGAGGGCAGTTTGAAAATTAAAGATCTATGCTAGACTCGATCGAAAGCCTTTGAGATGTCAAGTGCAATGGCAATGCTTTCGCCATAGTCCCGAAAGGAGGATGACCAGCAGTCTGAAAGGTAAGTGAGAAGATCGCCAGTGGAACGTCCCTGACGGAACGCATACTGACGATCAGAAAGAAGGTTGTGATAGGAAAGATGCTTTAAAAATTTTTCTATTAAGAGTTGACTCGAAAACTTTTGAGATACAGGATGTTAAAGCAATTGGACGAGAGTATGGAAAATATTTCTCAGTAAACATGGTACTTACAACACGTCCTTGGTCGTCACGAAGATTAACCCAACTCCTCAAAGGCTCTGACAGTTGTGAAAATGCTCTTGAAGCACTTACAGTAATCGAGTGCTGTGCTGCACTTAATCCTTTGCATTGTGAATTATTGTTTAACACTGCACATTCTGTTCTTACTTGCACCACGCCAATTGCAACACACCAATTTGAACTCTGCACTTAATCCTTTGCACTCTGAATTATAATTTCTTAATACCGCACAACACTGTAAATTCCCATGTGGTCTAATGGTGAGGTATTGCATTTTATTCACTGTTTATTCACAAAAATGAGTATGTGGGGGCAGCCTCTGTGATGAGCGTCTAGTCATGACGGTAGTTAGGCAGGAACTGGGGAAAGGAGGATGCAGGGGGGCACTCTAATATGAGTGAAAACACTGCTGTTCAGCGCCGTGTACCAAGTTCAAAGTAAAGTTGAAAACATGTTGGATTATTTCATTGCTTTTTTACGATTTTTGGCCATTTTTCGTTTCAAAGATCTGAGCCCAAAATCTCTGTGGCTTCGGGTGTCCGGGACTTGGGCATCTGGGTCTTACAGGGATAAGTGTATAAATAAATAAATATATATATATATATATATATATATATATATATATATATATATATATATATATATATACATATATATATATATATATATATATATATATATATATATATATATATATATATATATATATATATATATATTATCAGCCATTAAGTATCCATTGCAGGACTTACCTATCCTGACCAAAGTGGGAACGATACAGCCTATGTATCTCTACCGAGTGGCTTAGGCTGTCTGATAGAGATTGTATGTAGGGTGAGAAGTGCTTGTAAACTTGATTGTAATGTTGGAGTGGCTTTGGATGTGTGTGTAGTTTCTGAACCAAGTGTAATTGGCCTGCGCAAGCCGACTGGGTGCAAGCATACTTTGCAGTGCATGACACTGGTTCAGCCACAGCACCTCTTATGTCTTCCAAAGCACTACTTGGCTGGGTGAACGCTTCCTAAGGTTCAAAGGTTATTACCCTGGCCGGGCACGAACCCTCGTTCTCCCAAGAACGAAAAAAAAAACTCACTGCTAGTTCCTCATTCTCTGGTTCCTTTTCATTTATTTCATGCTTTCTGTCCCTTATTATATATATATATATATATATATATATATATATATATATATATATATATATATATATATTTATATATATATATATATATATATATATATATATATATATATATATATAAATACATATATATATAGATAGATAGATTTATATATATATAGATAGATAGATAGATAGATAGATAGATTTATATATATAGAGATTTATATATATATATATATTTATATATATATCTATATATATATATATCTATATATCTATCTATCTATCTATATATATATATATATATGTATATATTGCCAGATGCCACAATCCCGTTTGGGGTGGCCACAAACATATCGCCTCCATGTCACCCTGTCCCCTGCCATTTCACTGCCCTGCTCCCAACTCACACTACCCCTCTCTCATATACCTCTCCACCCCATCCCTCCATCTCATACTTGGCCTCCCCCTTCCTTTTCCCCCCTCCACCTCATTCACATACACTCTGTTCGTCAATCTTTTATCCTCCATCCTCTCCACGTGGCTAAACCACCTCAGTGTGTTCCTCATAACGCTTCTTATCATATCCACATCCACACCACAATGCTCCTTTATATCCTCATTCGTCAGCCTGTCTCTCCATGTGACTCCATAGGCTCCTCTGAAATAACTCATTACCACTGCTCTCACTCTTGACTTGTGTCCTTCCAACAACGTCCAAGCTTCACTTCCATACGTTAGAGTTGGTAACACATTACTGTCATGTAGTAACTTTTTCACTTTCATGCTCACTTCCCTGTTTCTTATCACTGCTTTCAAGGACCCAGCAACCTTTCTTCCCTGTTGTACCCTTTCAAGCACTTCACCCACCAAACCTCCATCCTTACTCATCACACTACCCAAGTACTTAAACGTACTCGCATTTTCCAATTCCTCACCATCCAACCTTGCTGTACATTCACTGACTTCACCTCTTTCAAAGACCATCACTTTACTCTTCCCTACATTCACCTTTAGATTCCGTTTCTTACACACTCTTCCAAATTCATCCACCAAGCCTTCCAGCTCCCATTCCTCTTCACTCAACAACACAGTATCATCTGCAAACAACAGTACAATGAGTTTCCAAACACTATCCTCTCTCACAAGGGCCACTCCAACATCCACTACCCTACCTTGTACCTCTTTTATTACCCCATCCATGTACAGATTGAACAACCATGGTGACATGACACATCCCTGTTTCAACCCAACTTTCAAAGAGAAAAATTCACTTCCTTCACCATCCACACGCACTGCAGCCTTTGCACGATCATACATACTTTTCACAGCATTCAACAACTTCCCATCTACTCCATAATTATATTCTTAATCTATCTATCTATCTATTGCCAGACGCCTCAATCCCTTTTGGGGTGGCCACAAACAAATCGCCTCCAAGTCGCCCTGTCCCCCGCCATTTCACTGCCCTGCGCCCAACTCACACCCCCCTCTCTCATATACCTCTTCACCCCATCCCTCCATCTCATCCTCGGCCTCCACCTCCCTCTTCCCCCCTCCACCTCACTCATATACACTCTCTTCGTCAGTCTTTCACCCTCCATCCTCTCCACATGGCCAAACCACCTCAGTGTGCTCCTCATAACGCTTCCTATCACATCCACATCAACACCACAACGCTCCTTTATATCCTCATTCGTCAGCCTGTCTCTCCATGTGACTCCACAGGCTCCTCTTAAATAACTCATTTCCACTGCTCTCACTCTTGACTTGTGTCCTTCCAACAACGTCCAAGCTTCACTTCCGTACGTTAGAGTTGGTATCACAATACTGTCATGTAGTAACTTTCACTTCCATGCTCACTTCCCTGTTTCTTATCACTGCTTTCAAAGAACCAGCAACCTTTCTTCCCTGCTGTACCCTTTCAAGCACTTCACCCTCCAAACCTCCATCCTTACTCATCACACTACCCAAGTACTTAAACGTACTCACATTTTCCAATTCCTCACCATCCAACCTCGCTGTACATTCACTGACTTCACCTTTCTCAAAGACCATCACTTTACTCTTCCCTACATTCACCTTTAGATTCCGTTTCTTACACACTCTCTCAAACTCATCCACCAAGCCTTGCAGCTTGGAAACTCCCTGTACTGTTGTTTGCAGATGATACTGTGTTGTTGAGTGAAGACGATATTCTTAATACTTTCCACAATTCTTGTCTATCCACCTTGTCATATGCTATCTGCAAATCCATGAAAGGCGCATACAACTTCTTTCCCTTCTCTAGAAACTTTTCCACTAAAGATCTAAGAATGAATATCTGATCTACACGATCTCTCCCCTTCCTATAGTCTCCCTGTTCTTCTCCAACTAATTCCTCTGTTCTGTCTCTAACTCTGTCAATAAGTATCCTACCATACACTTTTCCTATTATACTACGAAGACAAATGCCCCTATGATTACCACACATTTCTTTTTCCCCTTTTCCTTTGTACGAGCGATTAATTATACATGACTTCCAATCCTTCGGAACTCTACCTTCCCCCCAGGCCAATCTGCACATCTTCCACATCCATTCTACTACTATCTCTCCCCCATGCTTCAGCATTTCACTTCACACTCCATCAATTCCTGGGATTTTCCCCAATTTAACATTCTTCATTGCTTCCACAACTTCTATCCTACTGATTTCTTCCTGTCTTCTCACCTCCCTCCTTCTCCCAGCTATTCCCCAGCCACTTATACTCGCATGACTTCTATCCTGTATGTTCAACAATTCCTTAAAGTGTTCTCTCCATCTGCTCACTTTTTCTCCCTCCTCCACTAGTAATCTACCATTTTTATCTTTCACTCCCCTGCTAACCTCACTTCCACCCTGTCTTACTCTTTTCACCTCTTTCCAGAACATTTTCTTACAGTCTCTCCACTTTACACTCAAATTCCTTCCAAATTCCTCATCCACTCTCTTCTTTCTCTTACTAATCTTTTTACCCCTCTCTCTTTCTTTCTATATATAACGCTCTCTTCCGCCTTTCAACTTCTTCCACGCCCCTATTTCTCATCCATTCATTGTATGCTTTCTTCTTTTGTGCCACAGCCTGTCTCACCTCTTCAGTCCACCACGCTGTTCCTTGCACCCCCCTCCGTCTTCTTTTCCTCCCGCACACCACATCACATGCTGCACATATTTCTTCTGTATATATCCTTCATACACCTTCCACGTCCCCCATCTGCTCCAATTCATATTTGCCCAATCGTTCCTCCACTTCTCTCTTATACTCTGGCTTTTCCTCATCCTCTTGTAACCTTTCCACTCTCCTTGCAACTACTCCTTCCTCTCGTCTTTCCCTTCTTCTATTTTTCCATCTTACTTGGATCCTAATTCTGGCCACCACCAAGTAGTGGTCAGAAAGTCCACTCCCCCAACCTCTATAAGCTTTTGCATCCATTACACATCTTCGCATCCTTTCATCCACACACACATAATCAATCATTGCCTTCCTTTCATTCAGTTCACCACCCACCCTTCTCATCACTCGCCATGTATACCTGTGGATCATTTTATGCTTGAAGAGGGTATTGGCTATCACCAACCCCCTCCCAGCACAATGTCCACTATCGCACTGGCATTCTCATCTATCTCAGGAGGCACACCCCACTCACCAACTATTCCATCCACCTTCACATTCCCTACTTTACCATTCATATCACCGATCAAAAACACTCTCTCATTCCTTCCAAACTTTTCTATGCACACTTCCATATTTGCCCAGAACTCTTCTTTCACTGTGCTAGCACGATCTTGCGTTGGCGCATACACACACACTTGCCCACATTTGTATTCCAACTTTCAACCTTACCCACACCATCCTTGACCCAAGTGATCCATACTGTCTTATGCTCTTCTTCCACTTTTTACTCACAACTATACATATTCCCCCTTTTGCCCTCTCATTCTCACCTACTCCTGCACATATACCCCATCCATACTCCCATTCTCTCACACTTTCTCCTCTCCATTTTGTTTCAGTTATTCCATATACATCTGCTTTCACACTCTCAAGCACCTGGACAATCTCTCTCTCTTTCACCGTATCATTCACACCTCTTACATTCCATGTTGCCATTACCAAGTCCTTTGTCCAGTCCTGGGTCGTCAACATTTGGTCAGTCCTTCTCGAAGGCTTCTTGTTTGTCTTTTTAGTTAGTTGTTTCCCGGGGAGGGGCACTAACCCTCCGCCAACCCTTTTAGTCGCCTTTTACAACAAGCAGGGATATTGGGGGAGTATTCCTGAAAAAAAAAAACCTACCCCCAGGGCGTGAGTGTGTGTGTGTGTTTATCATTTTTATTTCCAATACTTAGTTGTGTAATATTGCCACTTCATTTTGACCATAGATTGCTTTGTCTCTACATTCTGAATGCTGAACTGTTATTTGATATTAACACTGAGAAGGTGACAATGTTGAAAAAATATCACAAAAAGTTAGCAGAGCCTTAACCCGCCGCATCCCCACCGATTTTTCACCAATGACCTCCCTCAATCCCAACGGATTGTGGATTTTTTTTTTTTTTTGGCTCAAACCTAAGGTTTTTATGAGAAACAATGGTAATTCTCAAAAAAAGTGCTCACCTGAGCTTAGAAGTGCTCTGTACAAGTGACCCTCCCAACACCTGGTCCCGTCTTCTCTGGAGCCAAACTGCTGCTGTCCCGTTTTCTATGGTTGCAGTACTTAATGGAAACCACTGAGTATAAGTAAATATTTGTTCATTTGGTATGAATTTATATGTAGTACAAGAGTATATTGGTTTTCACACAATAATATAGGTGATATAAGCATTGTTTCACTTACTGAGTACATCAACGTACCACACCTTCCTTGGCAACGTTACCTCCTCATCACGTCTGCTCGTTTCTTCCTCCAGTGCCACGTAATCTTTGTCCTCCACATCGTCATCGACTGGGGAATCACTCTTGCCTTGAATTTCATACCATGGCATGACATGTCTTTACTAGCCACGTCACCGCTAACAGGTGAGTTGCTGAGACAGTGGCATGGGGGGGGGGCTGTCACATGGGGTCAGGAAGTGTTGCGCGGCGGGTAGAAGAAAGTCTCCCATGTTTGTGTACCAAAAATCATGCACAAAACTTGAAAAATGTGCAAAAGACTGACCTCACAATTGCAAAACACACTGGTACGTCGTTGGGTGTCAGTGTGAAAAAACGTGGTGGCGTACCCATATGTTGAGGGGACGCGGCAGGTTAAAATGTAAGACCTCACTATAACGGACTAATCGGGACCCAAGCCATTCCGAAAAATGCGAAAATCCGATAAAAGCGACATCCGGACTTACCCCTGTTAACCCGGACTTTTTGTGATTTATCAGACATTAATCCGGATTGCACTAATAGTTTTTACACTGTTTTGACTACCATTGCGGTACTGTACTGTGTTATAACTTCACTACATTAATCAAATGGTATAATATACAGTATATAATAATACTGTACCATACACTGATAGACATGTCTTTTATTTACCTTATTGTGGTGAACATAGCTGAAGTGCTCAGGCAGTCTGGACTGCTTCTGGCTTTGTCAGACTTTTTCCAATATAAAGGAATTTAGTCTGGTAGCTCCTCAATTCCATTCTGGTCTATTTAAGTCCATTATATTGAGGTTTTACTGTAACTGAAACTCTGGCAAATTATGGAGGACACTCTGAAGTTAAGTTCTGTTTGTTATGCATGTTGGGTTAGTAGAAGATTAACATTTTTCACAAACATCATGAAATGACTCAAAATTATGGTTGCTTAGAATGGTATTGCATTATGGAGCTGTGTTTTGAACGGTGTGGTATTTCCTACAGCTTAACTTTTCCATTCATTATCCCCTCGGGAATATATCTGGTGCTTCCATTAATATTTTCATTTGTGGAAGCCATATGGCCTGTAACCATGACTTTCGAGTGATTATTCACAGAACTGACCTACTTCATTCCCAACAAAGTCTCATCCTTTCCACAAACATTAGTTGAATTCAGGGAAAAAAATGTTTTAGATGAACTTATGATGATCCCTAGATTTTTACGGAGTGTTCGTAAGTTTGAATTCCGACGTCCTTGCATTACCCTAATCCCATCCATGTCTGGCCTATATCATAACACAGATCTGTAAACTGACCTTGCCAGATGACAGAGAACTTTGAAACTTCCATGTGTTCTTGATCTTTGACTGATTCTTATCAAAATCATAGTCCTTCATTCTTTCATTACCCTGAACCCTTCCACCAACTCTGATCTAAAATAAAACAAATAATTAAAAAATAAAACACTATATACGTCAACCTTGCCAAGTGACCTTAAACATTCATGTCTTCTTTTCAAAATCATTATGTCAGCTCCCCTGACTGACTTACAGCCCTTCCACCAAGAATGGTCGAAATCAGATCATAACATTATTGACACTTGTAACACACACACACACACACACACACACACACACACACACACACACACACATACAAACTTTCTCAACCCGCCACATGCCAGTGCTGCTTTAAAACTGTCTAACATAAATCTGCAGTCAGTGCCAGTGCCGTTTTAAAACGGTTTAAAAGTAAAACATTCACTGTAATCACATTTTTCAAGATTCGTGGGTACAAACTGGCAGGCATGTATGTTAACTGTTCCTCTATCACGCCCCAGGCTGTCAAGGCCATACACTCACTCACTCCCCCCTTCATACTCGCTCTGCCTCACTCTGCCTGTGTGCCTCACCCAGTGCTGTACATAGATAGTAAAGGCATTTTCACGTAAGTGAAGGGACTATACATAGTAAAAGCAAGTTGTAAATATTTTCTTGTAAGTGTAAGAACTATACATAGTGATGTCAAGCTGTAAATAACTTCTTGTAAGTGCCAAAACTGTTCATAGTGAAGTCAGGTTGTACCTATCTTCTGTTAAGTGTAAGACAATACATTCCCAGTGAGACAGACATGCAAATTGTGACAGATGTTGAAGTAATAAGCAATCAGAAAAGTGTACTGAACATTGCAATACCTTTCCAACATAAATACCTCAGTCAACCTTACATAGAAAACAGCTTTCACCTAAGTGGTGAACCTGAGAGAATGGGAATACTTGTATACGAGTATGCAGGACTCAATAAAACCCATTTCTGAGCTTTGGTGAGTATTTTAATGGTGAAATTCGTTGTTTTCACATCAAAATCTATCATTTTAGCCAATACAAAGGTCAAAAAATGGCCAGCACAAGGGTGACCAATAGGGCTAAAAATAGCTGGCACACAGCAGGTTAAAACTATCCTTCTGCTTCAGAAGACAATGGCTACTATACTCACTAAGGTAGTGCATTTCTCGGTCTTTAGTGTCAATGTGTGTGACTGTGCAAAAGAATTCTAGATCCACAAACTTTGTCATACAATTGGAATGTCAAGTCAGGTTTTCTAGGAGAACTCTGTTTTGGTTGCGCTTCTGCTGTCTACGCCTTTCTCTGGCCAGGTTCTGAGCTAGTTCAAGATGAATGGTCTCTTCACTGCAAAGGGCATGCCATTGTTTTCTGTCAGCCATTGGTCTCAAGATCTTTAGGTATGATGTTGCATTTCTTCAGGGTTGTCCTTATATGATCTTTACATCTCTCTTCTGTCCTCCTGGGCTGTGACTTGCTGCAGTGAGAGAGACACACATATTGTGACAGATGTTCAAGTAATAAGTAATCAGAAAAGTGTACTGAACATTGCAATACCTTCCCAACATAAATACCTCAGTCAACCTTACATAGAAAACGGCTTTCTCTCACCTACGTGGTGAGCCTGAGAGAACGGGAATACCTGTATACGAGTATGCAGGACTCAATAAAACCCATTTCTGAGCTTTGGTATTTCAATGGTGAATTTCGTTGTTTTCACATCAAAATCTATCATTTTAGCCAATACAAAGGTCAAAAAATGGCCAGCACAGGGGTGAGCAATAGGGTTAAAAATAGCTGGCACACAGCGGGTTAAAACTATCCTTCTACTTCAGAAGACAATGGCTACTATACTCACTAAGATAGTGCGTTTCTCGGTCTTTAGTGTCAATGTGTGTGACTGTGCAAATGAATTCTAGATCCATAAACCTTGTCATACAATTGGCATGTCAAGTCATGTTTTCTGGAAGAACTCTGTTTTGGTTGTGCCTCTGCTGTCTATGCTCTTCTCTGGCCAGGTTCTGAGCTAGTTCAAGATGAATAGTCCCTTCGCTGCAAAGGGCACGCCATAGTTTTCTGTCAGCCATTGGTCTCAAGATCTTTAGGTATGATATTGCATTTCTTCAGGGTTGTCCTTATATGATTTTTATATCTCTCTTCTGTCCCCTTGGCTGCAACTTGCTGCAGGGAGTTGGCCATAAAGAACTTGGCTGGAAGGTGGTGCTCAGGTGTGTGGCGCACGTGTCCTACCCACCTAAACTGCTTTTTAGCCAGCATGGTTTCAATGCTGGTTGACTTTGCCTGGTGAAGAATTTGTGAGTGAGGGACTTTATCCTCCCATGTGAGTCCTAGGATGCGCTGTAAGCAACGGATGTAACAAGACTCAAGCTGTTTGATGTGATGCTGGCAAGTAGTCTGGGATTTAGCACCATATAAAAAGATGAAGAGGCATATAACTGCATAAACTAAAACCTTCGTCTCTATTCTCATGTTGGTGTTTTCAGTGACTCTGGATCTAATATGCCCAAAAAAGGCTGAGGCTTGGTTGATTCGTGCCAGACTTCCGTATCAATGTTGTTTATTTGTGGGCATACTTTCAAGGTAGGTAAAACTCTCCACCTGTTATACAGTTTCGCCGTTTATCTGAAATATAGAAGGCTCTGCTGCGATGTTTCTCTGAGGTATTGTCTGTGTTTTGTTGACATTTATTTGAAGCCCCATCATATGAGAGATAACTGGAAAAGATGGTAAGAGACTGTCGTAGGGCTTCTGGGGCATGTGCAAGACAGCACACTCATTAGCATATTGCAGCTCCAGGAATGGGCCATTTCAGTCTCTGATTGTGCTTAAAGACGCTTGAGATTAAATATGTTACCGTCTAGACAGAACCGGATTTTTATTCCATCGTCTGGGTTCATTTGTTGGTGACCTAAAAGGGTAACTACAGTGAGATAGATGTTGAAAATGACAGGAGCCAAGACACATCCTTGCTTTTCACTCACATCCACATTGAAGGGTTCGTATTTGCTCTCACTTATGGACGCACGAGCATTCATGTTGTAATGCACGATCCGTAACGTGATAAGAAATATATTTGGAAATCCAAATTTTCCAAAAGCAACCATTAAAGTTTTCAGTTGACTGTCAAATGCTTTTGCAAGATCGATGAGTGTCATATACAAGTCACGGTTCTGATTGCAGCTTTTCTCTTGTATCTGTCGGTCAGAGGACAGTAAACTCTGAAACTTCCATGTGATCATGATCTTTGACTGATTGTTATCAATATCATAGCCCTTCATTCCTGCATTACCTGGAACCCTTCCACCAATTCCAGTCTAAATTAAAATATCTGTATCTATATCTTTCTATCTATCTATCTAATTATCTATCTATATCTATCTATCTATCTATCTATCTATCTATTATTATGGAGGTGTATATTACGGTGCACTCTTAACCCTTAATTAAGCACCAAAAGGGACAAGATAAAGTTTAAGAAAACTAACTTAACTTTACTGTACACTATAACATACACAACCAAAGAAAAAACCAGGGTTCGTTTTACAAAAGGGGAGGATTCTTAAAGGCATCAGAATACAAATATAAAACAAGTTATTTCTTTCCTAACCAGAAAACACTCAGTGGAAGCTAAGTACTCACAAAGCTCGAAGAAACGTGGAGACTTCGTAGGTTAAATCCAGATATAAATCACACACTAGTGTAAATGGAGGAGTGAATCAAAAATGGGAAATTGTACACAAACAGTGTGTTTTGTAATCCAAGTCACGTATTGAGTAGTGTTGGGGAAAAGTGCAACACAATGTGACAAAAGTGTAACGTGACAGTAAATGTGTACAAATGTGTACAAATGACAAAATGTGTACAGGGATGTGTGTACAAAATGAGATAAAATCTGTCTCTTCACACTTTCCTGGAGCTTATAAAGGTTACTTACTCCGCCTTTCTCAGCTAATTAACCACTAGGCTGTCTTAAAAATAATCTCTGTCCATACAGAAACATTAGAGCCACCTGCTACCAATGAGGGCCTCATACACTTCAGACAGAACTAATTGCGTGCCATCAAGAACGTGACGAAAGCGCCATTTAGGCTTCTAATTGGCAAACATCCCTACTTTGCTCCTCCCACATTATGTCACACCCACAGTTCAAGGACAAGAGGAACTTTCTGCGTAATTTGTGAGAAAAACAGGTGGTGTCTTATCAGCTGAGAAGGCAAAAGTGACCGCTTGGTTTTACCCTTACAGGCAGCAAAACTGATAAGAAAAAGATTTACTGTTACTGAGGCTGGCTTCTATCCCTTTCATTATCATCCTATTTTTATTTCACCCATTCGCTACTGGGGTAACAACGCCAGTGACACCTCCCTTCCTGAGAGAAGAAATTTCCTAATGGGAAATTTCTGCATATTGTACAATCAAGTTCTGGACAGGTAATCTGCTAAAACATTACTAACACCTTTTACATGTCTTACATCAAGAGAGTATGCTTGCAAAAATAGGGCCCAGCGGGTCAATCTAAGATTTTTGTCCTTAAATCGGGACAAAAATTTCAGAGGGTGGTGATCAGTGTACACTACAACATCACCTGATCCTGGACCAACATACACAGAGAAGTGTTGAAGGGCAAGTATGAGTGCAAGGAGTTCTTTCTCAATAGCTGAATAATTTCTCTGGGCCTTATTGAACTTTTTGCTAAAGTAGCACACAGGCATCTCAAAGCCTTCATCATTATCCTGAAGCAAAATGCGCCGGCCCCTAGGCCACTGGCATCATCAGCTAATTTAAAGGGTTTATCAAAATTGGGAACTTGAAGCAGTGGGTGACTTGGCAGGATGGCGTTGACTTTAGAATAGGCTTCCTCACATTCTGGCTTCCACTCATACTTGACTCCTTTTCTTAACAAATCAGTGAGGGGAGCTACAAGATCAGAGAAGTTCAGGACAAAACGCCTGTAGTACCCTACCATACCCAAGAATCGTTGCAACTCTCTTATTTTTGGGTTGGGGGGAATGGACTATGTCCTGAACTTTAACATCAGGTGGACTCACTTTGCCTAAACCGACCACATAACCTAGGTACTGCACTTGAGCCCTCACAAATTCACATTTAGCTAAATTAAGCACTAAATTAGCAGAGGACAGTCTCTGAAGCAAGGCATCTAGCTGGATCAAGTGTTGTTCCCAGGTGTTGCTAAAAATAACAACATCATCAATGTAAGTAACAACGTTCTCAACATCCTTGGTGAGATCATTCATCAGCCTTTGGAAGGTGGCAGGAGCATTCTTCATACCATAGGGCATGACCTTACATTTATAAGTCCTGCCACCAACCACAAAACAGGAAATTTCTTGGGCCCTTTCTGTGAGTGGGACTTGCCAATATCCCTTCATTAAATCTAATTTTGTGATAAACTTAGCACTGCCTATCGCATCCACACAATCATCTACTTTAGGAAGTGGGTAAGTATCAGTCTTGGTAAGGGAGTTGACTTTACAGTAATCAATACAAAAGCGATGTGACCCATCGGGTTTTGGAACCACTATGACTGGGGAGCACCACTCACTTTGACAGGACTCGATTAACCCCTACCGCAACATGTAGTTCAGCTCCTCTCGAATGATGGTCTGCTTCTGAGGACTAGCCCGGTAGGAGGACTGCTTTACAGGGCTGGGATCTCCAACGTCCACATCGTGCTGTGCCACTTCCGTCCGTCCTGGGGTGTCCCGGAAGACATCAGGGAACTTTCTGAGAAGGGCAACAAGCTCAGCACACCGTTCTGCAGTCAAGTGGGAGAGTTTATCAGTCAGTGTACTCCAAGCTTCCTGGTTTTCTCTCCAACTGGTCATCTGGTCCAAAGTCAAAGGGCAGCCCTCGTCCTCCGCCAACTCAACAGCCGACACCACACATGCAGCACTAGGGGGGTCCGCAAACTTGACAGCCGACATCACGCATGCAGCACTGGGGGGCTCCACATCTCGCCTGTGGTACTCCTTCAACGTATTTATATGGCACAATCTTCGTTCCTTCCTCCGGTCTGGGGTTAAAATGACATAATTTACTTCACCTACCCTCTTTTCCACTAGATATGGGCCCACAAAACTTGCCTGCAGAGGCTGACCATGAATGGGAAGCAAGACAAGAACTTGATCGCCTGGGTGAAACACTCTGTGCCTAACTTTCTTAGAGTGGTCATACCACCTCTTCATCTTCTCCTGAGAGGACTCCAAGTGTGCCCTGGCTACTTCCATACTATAGGCTAGTCTTTCTTTAAAATTTGACACATAGTCTAGCAAGTTAATTTGGTCATCATCCTTGACCCATTGTTCTTTAAGGAGTTTAAGAGGACCTCTTACTTCATGGCCAAAGATTAACTGAAATGGGGAGTAGCCCAAGGATTCGCTCGGTGCCTCTCTGGTTGCAAAAAGTAGGAAGGGCAAACACTTGTCCCATTCCTTTTCATCAACACATAGTTTCCTGAGCATACTCTTCAAAGTTTGGTGATACCTCTCTAATGCACCTTGACTCTGAGGATGATATGCTGAGGAAGTGATCTGTGAGATTCCTAACTCCTTAAGGGTTTGTCTGAACAGTTTGGAATTAAAATTACTGCCTTGATCCAACTGCACCTCCTTAGGGAGACCAAAATGGGTAAAGAAGGTTAGCATCTCTTTTACAACCAATTTAGCTGAAATATTTCTCAAGGGAATGGCTTCAGGATATCTAGTGGCCATGTCTAACATTGTGAGGATGTACTGGTGGCCTGAAGAGGTCTTAGGCAAAGGGCCAACAATGTCCACAAGGACCCTAGTGAATGGGGCCTCAAACACAGGTAGAGGAATCAAAGGAGCCGCAGGGATGGGCTTATTGCTCTTACCTACTAGCTGACAGGTGTGACATGACCTACAGAACCGGGAGACATCTCGACGGATTCCAGGGCAGTAAAAATGCTGCCAGATGCAGGAGAGAGTCTTCCTCACCCCTAAGTGACCTGCTAAAGAAGAATCATGAGCAATGGACATAATTTTTTGCCTATAGGGTCTTGGAACCACCACCTGATGTAAAGTCTCCCACTCGTTATCATGAGCAACACTAGGAGGTCTCCATCTTCTCTTTAACATGTTATTTGGTCTTAAATAATAACACTCAGTCAGTGTCACGAATCAAATTTGCGACATTTTCCTTTTGTGAGAAACCACAAACTATTAGTGGAAAACTCACTTTGTATCGTTCAGTTAACCGTTTCTCTCTCCATTTCGGTGGTATACTTTTCAAAACATTCGTCACTGTTTCAAAAGTGACCGATTTAATGCACGTCATTAAGTGCTCTACTGAGCGATATTATTGTTTCTTTATTGTTCGCCCCTGCTTGCCTCAACCGTTGGCCACGCCTTCTTCCACTGGCCTGTACAATATCCTACCACATGCATCGTATTTGAATCAGTCTTTTGTCTGTCGCGACGGAGTGAGGTTCTGTGCTCCAGTAGTGAGAGTGAGAGAGGTCATCTAGCACCCAGACTCCACTAGACTACAGTTCTCCAGGCTCCCACCCTTCCTTGGTGATACGCTACATTGACCAGTATTTTCTTTTTGTTTTCCTAGACTTAAGAGTTTAGTTGAGGTGCTTTTCCTAGGTTTAAGAATTTAGCTTTTGAGTGAGTGCGTGAGTGCGATCTCTTTATTTTGAATTCATTTGAAATGTAACGTTAAATTTATTTCTTTGTAATCAATAAATTTAACAGTTCTTTTTCTTGAGCTTAATGTAATGTAAACTCGTGTTTCATTTCTCCACAATTAAGCTTATTTCCTTTATAGCTCCTAGCTTGCATAAACGCTTTGCTATTCATAACTGGTACTTAGGCCAGTCTTGTTGTATTAAGCTTAAAATCCGTTGTGCCTTCTAGGAGTTAATGCATCAGCAAGAACCTGATGTCATTAACCCGCCCCGTCCCGGCCACTTTTCGACCACTGGTACCCCCCAATCCTGGGCAATTTTCGACCTTTTTTTTTTTTTTTGCTAAAACTTTCGCTTTTGGTGAGAAACATCGAAAATTCATAGAGAAATCGCTCACCTGAGGTTTAAAATACTCATTACAGGTAGGAGAGCCTCCTTACTTTACTGGGTTTTCTATCAGGCTGGCACCAAAGAAAACGAGTTCTATGGGAGGATAACTATTTCACACCACTCATAAACAGTATTTATTTATTTACTGTTACGAATTTATATGTAGTACAAAAGTATATTGGTTTTCAAGCAGTAATATAGGCATTATAAGCATTGTTTCACTCACTAATACCTGACCTTTTTTTGCCACATTACCTGATCATCATTTCTAACTGTTTCTTCCTCTAATGCTATGTAAAGTTTGTCCTCCACATTGTCATTGATTGGGGAATCACTCTGGCCCTGAATTTCGTACCGTGGCATGACATGGCTATACTGGCCAGGTCACTGATAACAGGTGAATTGCTGAGAAAAGGGCATGCAGGGGGGGGAAGGAGGTCATGCTGGGTAAGGCATTGTCTCTGCCTGGTATCTTGTTGAGGCAGGTGTCCCTTGTATACGTACCAAAAATGACTCGCGAAAATTGAAAATTGTGGAAATTATGAACCTTGCAATTGCAGGACGTTGAAGTACGTCCTCGGGATTAGCTGTGACAAAACGTGAGGACGGGGAAGTACGTCCTCGGGACGGCGCGGGTTAATAGTATTAGTTATTTATTGTCAGGGGTGAAGTCACTTTCTCCAGAGGCTAACAGTACTAATAAACAGCAATTGTGAGTAATTAGTCTCTGCTGTGTACTGTTGAGAAAGTTTATAAATTCTCGTTCTGAGAAAATCGGCGAAGCAAGCCGGCATAAAGTAATCATTGCTTGATTTAGCAAGACAATTCATTGTCCCTGCTCTTCAGTATTATTGAACATTATCATTTAATAATTGCATTTATTTTAAAAATCCCGTGACAGTCAGTTCAGACTCACATTTATTTTCCCTAACTGCTGAGTCAGTTAAAGTGGCAATCTCTGGATCAGATCTTTGCATATCAGCTAACTTTGCACTTGCATCAGTTTGGGGAGAATCATCAACCTCTGAGTCATTTAACTGGGCAAAAAAGGTATCACCAAGCCCAATATCATCATCGGCATTGCCAGTGCCATTACTGTCAGCATTCTCATGGCTGGCTTTTGCCGTCATAGCTCTAGTTAAAGCACATGCAGGAAACAGTTTAGGACATGTATCTTCCAATTCTTTAGTCCTATCCTCACTCGGGAGTTTTTGACATGCAGGGAACAGCACTCACCTGTTCTCCCGCCAGGTCATTACCCAAAAGGAAAGTGACCCCTTGTACAGGAAGCTGGTCAACAACACCCAAACACACTGAACCAGTAACTAACTCTGATCGGAGCTTCACCTCAACGAGGGGAACAGATACAAACTCAGCTATACCCTGTAGCAAGACACATTCATTAGGGTCAGCTACATCAACCATCCCTTTCAACATTAGTGACTGAAGTTCCTGTGTCTCTAAGTATAGTGACTTCCTTACCGCTTTTTCCATCAACTGAAACTAACCCCTTAGAAATAAAGTTAGCAAATGAATGACCTGGAAAGGAGTCACTTTGAGTACTGCTTGGGGGAGGACACTCTGATGGAGTCTTATCACCACTCTCACCTGAACCTGATGGCTGCACTGCCCCAGTCTTACTAGTGTCTAGCTATGGCTCTACAGGAGTCAGTCTATCCACCACTGACGACTCCACTCTGGCCTCATCAACAATATGCACCTGCTGGGGTTGTGTCTGACTACCACTAACAATATCTGTGAGTGGCTGCTCTCTGTTGGTGTCAAAAGATCCCCAAGAGTTTATCAGAGTAATTGGTTTTACATTGGAACTTTTCCCTCGTTTTTTCCAGCACCAATCCTCCAAGTGCCCCGTTTTCTGGCAATACTGGCAAAACCTGACACTTTTTCTTGACCCTCTGGCAACACTGTCCTCATTTTCGTAGAACTAACTTGCTCTGGGGTTGCAGTGTTCCCACTAGTGTCACTTGAGTTCACAAGAAATGGTTGGTTCACTCTCCTACCCTTAACAAATAACTGAGGCTTACGTTCATGCTTATGAATTATACTATAGTTATCTGCTACAACAGCAGCCTCAGCTAGGGTATCTAAATCTTTCTCCACTAGGTATGTAGCCACATCCCTATCTATCTTACCAGTGAAGTTCTCCAAGATTATTAATTCTTTAAGTTTACAGAAATCATGAACTTTCTTAGAATGCAACCATTGATCAAACAAGTCTGTGAGTACTCTAGCATATTCCACATGAATCTGATCTTTCTGTTTAAAGGTGGATCTAAATTTAAGCCTATATGCCTCTGGCACGAGTTCATATACTTTAAGAATGGCATCTTTTAAACAATCATAGTTGGCACTTTGATCAACAGATAGAGAAATATAAGCCTCTTGAGCCTTTCCTTTCAAAACACTCTGCAGCAGTACTGTCCAAGAGTCTTTTGGCCACGAGAGACGACCTGCTACCTTTTCAAATATATGGAAATACTTGGTGACATCTTGCTTATTAAAGGGAGGTACTAGCTTAATGTTCCTAGCAACATCAAAAGATTCCTTGGCAGATGAACCACCAGCTCTAGGTAAACTATCAGGATGCTTCAGTCTGAATTCGTGATCGATTTCTTTTTGTCTCATTTGAGCCTGTAATTCTATTTCCCTCATTTTGGCATTCCATTCTTGTTCCCTCATTTTTGCTTGTACTTCTTGTTCTCTCATTTTTGCTTGTCTAGTTCCCTCAGCTTAATTCTGGCTAACTCAAGTTGCACTTTGTCACCAGTATCATGAGCAGAAAAATCACTAGGGCCAGGTATCTCCGATGCCAAAGGCTCAGGGTCAACACCTTGTGCAGTATCAAATGGCTCAGAACTAGCTATAGGAGACTCACTTTGCTCAAACATGGTGTCCAATATTAAATCAAGTAACTTAGTCGTAGTGACTGAGGCAGGAAATCTCAACTGTAAGGCCTGGGCAGGCAATATGAGCTCGTGTTTTGTGAGTGTTTTCACTCTAGTTGGGGAAGGCTTAGAATCCAAAAATGCTTTCACATCACTATCACTCATTAGGGCCATGATTACTGATTACAGTTAAGTAGGTAAGAGTAAGCACTGTGTGTGTGGCCAAGGTTGCCAATATTATTTCACAGATCTATCCTGGCCAGGAGGTCGCCAAATTGTTATGGGGGTGTATATTACGGTGCACTCTTAACCCTTAATTAAGCACCAAAAGGGATAAGATAAAGTTTAAGAAAACTAACTTAACTTTACTGTACACTATAACATACACAACCAAAGAAGAAACCAGGGTTCGTTTTACAAAAGGGGAGGATTCTTAAAGGCATCAGAATACAAATATAAAACAAGTTATTTCTTTCCTAACCAGAAAACACTCAGTGGAAGCTAAGTACTCACAAAGCTCGAAGAAACGTGGAGACTTCGTAGGTTAAATCCAGATATAAATCACACACTAGTGTAAATGGAGGAGTGAATCAAAAATGGGAAATTGTACACAAACAGTGTGTTTTGTAATCCAAGTCACGTATTGAGTAGTGTTGGGGAAAAGTGCAACACAATGTGACAAAAGTGTAACGTGACAGTAAATGTGTACAAATGTGTACAAATGACAAAATGTGTACAGGGATGTGTGTACAAAATGAGATAAAATCTGTCTCTTCACACTTTCCTGGAGCTTATAAAGGTTACTTACTCCGCCTTTCTCAGCTAATTAACCACTAGGCTGTCTTAAAAATAATCTCTGTCCATACAGAAACATTAGAGCCACCTGCTACCAATGAGGGCCTCATACACTTCAGACAGAACCAATTGCGTGCCATCAAGAACGTGACGAAAGCGCCATTTAGGCTTCTAATTGGCAAACATCCCTACTTTGCTCCTCCCACATTATGTCACACCCACAGTTCAAGGACAAGAGGAACTTTCTGCGTAATTTGTGAGAAAAACAGGTGGTGTCTTATCAGCTGAGAAGGCAAAAGTGACCGCTTGGTTTTACCCTTACAGGCAGCAAAACTGAGAAGAAAAAGATTTACTGTTATTGAGGCTGGCTTCTATCTCCTTTCATTATCATCCTATTTTTATTTCACCCATTCGCTACTGGGGTAACAACGCCAGTGACACTATCTATCTATCTATTTATTTATCTATCTATCTATCTATCTATCTATCTATCTATATATATATATATATATATATATATATATATATATATATATATATACACACACACACATCTTAAACGTTGATGTATTGTTCTGCAAATCATTATGTCAACTCTCCTGACTGACCTTCAGCCCTTCCAATAGGAACGGTTTAAACCAGATCATAATGTTTCTGACACTTGTTTCACACACACACACACACACACACACACACACACACACACACACACACACACACACAGATGATGCAAAAATACAAAGGAGAATTACTAACACAGACTCTTGTAAAGAGCAACAAGAAGGATTAAATAAACTTCATGAATGGAGTAATACATGGCAAATGGAATTCAATGTGGACAAGTGTCATGTAATCAAAATTGGTAAATGTGGAAAAAGACCTGATTGGGATTATATGTTAGGAAATGAAACCCTATACACACATCAGAAACATAGAAGGACCTAGGTGTGATTATCAATAACAGACTATCTCCGGCTGACCACATCAGTGAGAACGTACGGAACATGTATACACTGCTTGCAAGTATGAGAATAGCATTCACATACATAAATGAAGACATGCTAAGAAGGATAATAACATCATTCATTAGACCAACCCTGGAATATGCATCAATAGTCTGGAGTCCTTATCTCCAAAAACACAGACAAGATTGAAAAAGTTCAAAGGGCCGCTACAAGATGGGTACCAAGCTTAAGGGATCTAAGCTACGAGGAAAGACTAAATAAAATGACTCTACCAACACTACAGGAGAGAAGGAAAAGAGGTGACATGATAATGCTATATAAATGCATATTAGGGAAGGAGAAAATAGACATAAATGATTACTTAACCTGTGGGGAAGCATCAGCAAGAGGACACTGCAAAAAACTGCATATGAAGAGAGGTGATAAAGACGTAAGGAAATTTAGTTTCCCAAATAGAGCAATTGATCAGTGGAATGCACTTCCTAATGAAATAGTGTGTGCCAAAACAATTCACAATCTTAAGGATATGTACGATAAATATGGTTTAAGACACGGGACAGTACGAGCTTGACTCATTCCTGTAAAGATACAATTAGGTAAGAACAATTAGGTAAGAACACACACACACACACACACACACACAAATGCCCGGGCTCGCCAAACAACACCTGTATTGCCATCGTCAATACAAGTTCAACCCCTCAAGACCGCAGTTATTTCAGGCGGGTCTCCCTCCCCAGCCGCAATTCGTGGTAGTTTTGGCGACTTTCACCGAGGGCAAATTGTTTGTGTTCTGGCTAAAGAGGAAGAATTTATACACCTGACAATGCTCTCCACACCCCCGTAGTCCTAATGTTTATCGCACAATCGCACGTCAAATTCAAAAAAAGTTTATAATAATTACCCCTCGAGAGCAATCTAAATCGTGAAAATTTTGGTAACTACCTATTTTTCTTATTGAAACCGGCCATTTCAAAGTGTTTTGTCACACCAGCCATGAAAACAGGTGATGTGATTAGGTGTGGGAAGATTACTAGGCTGTGGGGAGATAAAGTAGGCTGTGGAGAGTAGGCCTACAGGTATGGGGGTTGGAAAAATAACCAACTTTTCGCATGAAAAGAAAGCACTTCTGTGTGTTATGTAACATCTTGGCAGCCTGATACCTCTCAGAGGGTCTGTAGGGGGTGGGAGGGTATTGGGGAACAAGAAGGAAAGGATGGGGTGGGGTTCGGGGGGGACACAAGGCTAGCAGGGTGGGAGGAGGGGCGAGAGTGGGTGGGAAGGGACACAGGTGGTGGTGGGAGGAGAGATGCAGGTGTGTGGAGGGGTGGGAATGTGATGGGGGACAAGGAGGGAGTGAGGGAGTGGTGTTGAGAGTGGCACAGAGGTGGCCCAGAGGGGGGTACCCCCCACTGCCCGAGTTGGTCCGATTCCCCCTCATGCCACCTCGAGGGTGAGTTCTCACTGGCCTGAAACCATGTACGTCATAATCGGGGCAGAGGAAACGTTCCGCATTTTTTTACAGGCCCCGTTCAATTGATGTGATTAAGCAATTTGGCATAAAACTCTCATCACATCAACTGATGTGATTGGGCATTAAGGGGTTAATAGTTATATATGCAGATTGAATATGGAGAGAGAGAGAGAGAGAGAGAGAGAGAGAGAGAGAGAGAGAGAGAGAGAGAGAGAAATGGACAGACAGATGTCACAAGAACCAATTTCTTCTCTACGTATCATGATGTTGGCTGCACACACAGTGCCTAATGCAAACCATGATTCACTTTAGCTTGACTGTTTGAAAGAGTACAAGTATGCTACTGATATCACCCTAAAATCCAAAGCAGAGATCTGGCAAGACGGGATATCTCTTATACTGTTATATGGCGTCAGCGATATCATTTACATGACAGGTCGTTCGACTTGTGGTAACAATGGAAACTGATATACATGAACATCAGACAATAATTAACTCGTGACTGTTAGCTTCACAATCCAGTGGTGTAGTGCTGCATGGCACCTATCCCATTGTAACATTGTGCCATGTGTTTCTATGTCGGATATTAATGATTCATGAAATATTATTGTTTGAATGAGTAAAGTGAGTGAAATCTCTTTAAATGGGTCCATTTCGCCTAGAGTATGCCAGCACCAAAATGTTCTTTTTTATTCAAGTAAAGCTATATCGGACATAGGCAACTGGATAGAAAGCAAAAGAAAATAAGACAGGTTTAACTTAAATGCCTTTTCTCTCTCTCTTTCTCAAGAATTGCCACAACATTGCTGTACACACACACACACACACACACACACACACACACACACACACACACACAGATCCAGGCAGACAATAACACTGAAAACGTGACACACAAAAACCGACACACACACAAACAGACACACAGATATACATACAGACAGAAAAACAAAAACACACAGATAGACAGATTGACAGACAGACAGGCAGGCAGAAAGACACGCAAACAGACACACAGAGAGATACGGACAGAAAGTGAAACAGATAGAAAGGCAGGCAGACAGACATAAAGGCAGACGAAAGTATATACAGACTGATAGGTTGATTCAGAAAGACATAAGTAGACAGGAAAACTGGCAGACACACAACGAAACAGAAAGCCAGGCAGACGGACAGACGTACAGTCATAAAAACTATCGTTGCTTTTCAGGGCTATCCATTATGATGCAACGACGAAGTGTTGTGGAATGACGGGACAGGGAAGTTTGTACCGCAAACCCGTCAATGTCGGTTATGTGAGACACAGATATTAAAATTTGTGCTAGATGTAATTAAAGCTAATTAGATCGTTTGGCCTCTGTGCACAGAGACAATACTTTTTGTTATCCGGCACCGAATTCATTAAATAAAAATATAACAGAATGGATTAGAGCCGGCAACACACATGCAGACGGCAAGGAGTATATGCACCCATGCCAGACGTATGAGAGTTATTCAGCCGATACAGGCCAGGTTCGTAAATTTCAATGTAATAATGATATGTATTGCTTTCTACATATAATAAATGTTGAGTAGACGGAAAATAATAATATGTGTTCAGTCTCATTGCTTTAATATTTTGTGTACTCACCCCCTGCTTCCAAAACAGCCTCTAGACGTCGACGCATGGGTGCCACTAACTTAAGCATCCATCCGAAACATTTAACCACCCATCTAAAGCAAACAAATGAACTCGTACACCCCTGCTACGCTATCATAAAAAAAAAAAAATCGATGCCTATAGATTTACACACTTCAAAATACATTTATTTGTTGTATTTTATAGATAATAAGTGTTGAATAGTAGGATAATAGTAAACATGCCGAGTTTCATTATTAATACCCGGCAGGGCGCTCAGGGTAACACAAGCACTTCCTCAATACTTCACCACCATATGGCTCATTCTTGATCATTATTCCAACTCTTGTAATGGGATTGTGATATGGCAACACTAGTTAGGGGAGGGGCGAACAACCAGGACCCGCCCACATAGCCCAGCTAACGTTCGTTTCGCATCAAACATCCGTGGGGGTAACGGTACTTTTTCTTATGACTGAACATACACACGAACACTGACACACAGAAATTCGAACAGACAGGGAATAGACTGCAGCACCAGTCCTGCGGGGCAGTACTCATAAGGTGAATGGAAAGTTAATGACAGGGAGAGCAGGAGCTCCCATTTCATCAGCCCTCAGGACTAGTTCCTGATCATCCCCTTTTGCTGTATTTTTTCAGTGTTTCAGTAATCAAGAGAGTAGGCCAGTGTACTCTCCAGTACAAGTTTCTCTAACTGTCAACACCAAACTACATACACATTGCATACTATACTTCCTTTTCAAAATTTCAAAGAAAATGGCATCTAATAACCAAGCCTTGGGGTCCCCAGGGGGGGATCATAAATTTCCCCACCATTCGCCCCTCTCCCGGTGACGGCTCAATGAGTTGCCTGGAACCACTGTCTGACTCCCTTCATCTTCATTTCTGCAACGTTCATGGCCTTTCCTCTAATTTTCTCTCTGTTGAGCACCAAGTCTCCTCTTAATCTCAGCTTTTCTGAACTGAGACTCAGCTGTCTGAGGCAACTAATAGCATATCCTTCTCTGTATCCTCATACTTTCTCTACACTCATCTCCAAGCCAAAGGTTGCTGTTGTGTATATGTATACAATGACTTAGATTGCTCTCGTGTTCCTGAACTTGATTTTTCTGAATTCTCTACTCTCTGACTTTGGCTTTACTGTCATTCTTTGACTAAATATATCTGTACTGTTTACTTATCCCATAATTCGACTGACTATGAAAAATTCCTCGCCTATCTTACTTCTATGGCGGAACACATCCTATCCATCTCTTTCTCTGATATCTCCATTCTAGGAGATTTCAATGTTCACCACCACCTTTGGCTCTCCTCTCCTTTCAGTGATCCACCTGGTGAACAAGCCTACATTTTTTCATCCTTAATGACCTAGTACAGCTTGTACAGCACCATACCCATATCCCTTACCTCATTGGATAGAGTTCCAACATACTTGATCTCTTCCTTACAACCAATTCTTCTGCTTACACTGTTATTCCTTCTTGTCCGATGGGCTCCTCCGATCACCTTATTACCTTAACATGTTCTATCACTCCAGTAGGGCCTGTGGACCCTCCAAAGAAACGTCGGTTGTGGTTCTTTGAAACTGCTACTTGGGAGGCCCTCTGGCAGTCCTTCTTTGATTTTCCCTAGAATGATAATTGCATCCATGGCCAGGAGCCATCTGAGTGTGCCTTGCGCATTACTGAGGTTATTGTCTTGGGCATGACTAGTGCAAAAAAAAAATCTGTTTAATTATGCTTGTTCTAATGCTTTCCACAACAAGGAGAGGGCTTTTAAAAGGTACCGGAACCAACCCACCCCTGAATCACATCATTTAACCAGCCGCATCCCAGCAGATTTATCACCAATGACCTCCCCCAATCACGGTAGATTTTTAATTTTCGTTTTTGCTAAAACCTCCGTTTTTTATGAGAAACACTGAAAATTCAGATAGAAATTGCTCACCTGAGCTTAGAAATGCCTGGTACAGGTGACAATACCCTCACCTGGTACCATGTTCTATCGAGCCAGGCTTCAGAGAAGACGTAACTATTCCAAACCACTCAAAATAGGAAAATATTTATTTATTTGTTATGAATTTCTATGTAGTACAAGAGCATAGTGGCTTTTGCACAGTAATATAGGTGACATAAGCATTGTTTCACTCACCACACACATCAACATACCACAACTTTTTTGGCGAGGTTATCTGCTCATCACTTCTGCACATTTCTTTCTCTAACGCCACATAAACTTTTTCCTCCACACTGTCATTGATTGGGGAATTACTCTTGCCTTGAATTTTGTACCGAGGCCCGACATGTCTTTACTGGCCAGGTCATTAGTAACAGGTGAGTTGCCGAGACAATGGCGTGCGGGGGGGGGGGAGGTCACGTGAGGTAAGACATTGTCCCTGCCTGGCCTCGGGTAGAGGAAGGTGTCTCGCATATACGTACCAAAAATCATGCGCGAAATTTTAAAAAAGTGCAAATGACGGACCTTGCATTTCTAGCACATTTATAAATGTCAACAGGAATTACAGTGACAAAATGTTCAGGTGCATATGTTTCTGCCTGGAATCAAGCTAGGCCTGTTCTTCACTATGCAAAAAAAAAATTCATCTTCACTAAATACTCTCAACTCCCGAACTCGAAGTCTTCCCGTTCCTTCTGGCACCTTGCCAAAAATCTTTCTAACAACTTTACCTCATCATAATTCCCTCCTCTTTTCTACTCAGATGGCACTGTAGCTATTTCTTCTGAAGGTAATGTGGATTTCTTCACTTAGACTTTCTCCTCCAATTCCACCTTGGACGATTCCAGTGCTGTTCCTCCATCACTTCCCTCCCTCTGACTTCTTCATGGCTGACATTAAAATTTCTTCAACTGATGTATTTTCCTCCATCACTAGTCTCAATACTAACAAGGCATATGGGCCTGATGGGGCCCCTCCTGTTGTCCTCAAGAATTGTGCTTCTGTGCTTACACCCTGCCTAAGTAAACCCTTTTGCCTTTTTCAACTTGTACGTTTCGTTCTTGCCGGAAGTTTGCTCTCATTCAGCCTGTCCCAACGAAGGGTGACCATTCCCAACCCTCTAACTATCGCCCAGTTGCTTTAACATCCTGTATCTCAAAAGTTTTTGAGTCTATTCTTAACAGAAAATTTTTTTAACATCTTTCCTATCACAACCTTCTTTCTCATCATCAGTATGGGTTCCATCAGGGACGCTCCACTGGCGATCTTCTCACCTACCTTTCAGACTCCTGGTCATCCTCCTTTCGGGACTTTGGCGAAAGCTTTGCCATTGCACTTGACATCTCATCGGCTTTTGATCGAGTCTGGCATAAATCTTTAATTTCCAAACTGCCCTCTTACTGTTTCTATCCTTCTGTCTGTGCCTTCATTTATAGCTTCCTTTCTGGTCATTCTATAGCTGATGTAGTAGACGGTCACCGTTCTTCTCCTAGATTTGTCAACAGTGTTGTTCCTCAGGGGTCTATCCTATCACCAGTTATCTTCCTTTTATTCATCAATGACCTTCTTAGCTGAAATTTTAACCCTATCCACTCATGATACCCCGATGAATCCACCCTTCACCTTTTCATCCGGTTTCTTGCAATACCCATCTCAGCAGTTCAACAGACAAGGGATGAAGGTATGGCACACCTAATGTCTGACTTGGCTTGTATCTCTCTGACTGGGGTAAAAGTAATTTTGTTGTTTTTAATGCATCAAAGACTCAGTTCTTACACCTATCAACCCGACAGACTCTTCCAACTGAATACCTTCTAATGTTTAATAATATCCAACTCAATACTGCATCATCCTTAAAGATACATGGGGTTTCACTCTCCCGGCATTCATTAAGGAAAGATCATAGAGTCTTACATCTCTTGCAAAATCTGTTTCCGAGAGATTAGGTGTGCTAAAATGACTCTGTACCTCCTTTTTTTTTTTTTTTTATATGCTCGACTCTGGGCACAGGCTTCTCAGCCTGCTCCCAAGGCCCAGTAGTCCTCCTACATATCGTACACCTCTACATTTCACCACTTCGGCGCTAACACCCACCGTCCATATTGAATACATGCTAGGGCTGTCTCATACAGGACTGGGCACATGGAATCCCTCTATTAACAAGCTCTCATTCCTTTTCTGTCCATCTCTCTAATGCAAGTATTAAGTGTTATACTCCCACTCCTTCATTAATGCAACAGGTCATCTATAGAACTTTCTCCCTCTGTCTGTGTTTCCTACTTCCTGTGATGTCCAGTGTTTCAAATGCAGTGTCCAGGCATCACAAAATGAATGGATCTTGAATTTGGCTCTCTATTGTATTGTTTGTTTGTTTTCCTTGGAAGGAACGGTTTGCAGGCTTGTGCCCTTTGGTTTCTTCGTCCTTGCATTAAAAAAAAAAAAAAAAAAACAGAAATACACATGAGACACATACACACAACATAGACCAACTCAGATAAGCTGAGACGAATAAAGAGAAACACACACACACACACACACACACACACACACACACACACACACACACACACACACACACGCACGCACGCACGCACACACGCACGCACGCACGCACACACGCACGCACGCACACACACACACACACACACACACACACACACACACACACACACACACACACACACACACACACACACATACTTTTAACATAAAGCTGTCCTTCTAGTACAGAAGACGACGGCCACTATATTCACTAAAATGTGACATTCTCAGTCTGGTGACAAAGTGCGTGACTGTGCAGAACAGTTCTGGATCTGCAAACTTTGCCACACAGTCGGCCTGTTATATTCGGGTTTGCTGGAAGAACTCCTTTTTGGCTGTGCCTCCATTATCTACGCTCTTCCCTGGCCAGGTTTCTGGCTTCTTCGAGACGAATGGTTCCTTCCCTGCAGAGTCGCTTTTTTTTTTATGTCAGTGGCATTAGTTTCAAGATCTTTTGGTATCCCCCTGAGTGCAATGTGTTGCAGGGAGTTGGCCATAGAGAACTTGGTGGGGAAGGTGATGCTCAGGCATGCAAAACTAGTGTTCGACCCATCTAATCTATTTTTAGCCAGCATGGGTAGTAAATAAGCCGTTTCAGTCTTTCATTATGCTAGAAGATGTTTGAGATTAGATAAGTTACCATCTAGACGTAACTGGATTTTTATTCCAACATCAGGGCTCATTTGGTGGTGACTTAAAATATTGACTGATGTAAGATGCATGTTGAAAATAATAGGAACCAAGACACATCCTAGCTTTATGCCCACATACAAATTCAAATTTACTCCCACCTATGGACACACAAGCATTCATGTTGCCATGCAGGCTCTTTGAGATGGAAAGAAATTGCTTTGGAACTCCAAATCTTGAATGAGCATTCCATGAAAGTTTTCTTTTGACAGTGTCAAATGCTTTTACAGGATTGATGAATGAAATATACCAGTCAAGGATCTGCTCATGGCACTTTTGTTGCATGTCAGGCAACAAAGATAAAATCACAGGAACTTTGTTCCTTCCAAAATCCACACTATGTTTCAGGATGTGTTGACTCAGTCAAATGTTTTGTCAGTCTGGATAACATTATCCTTTTTAGTACTTTGCTAGAATTTCACAAGGAGGGAGATACCTTTATGGCTGTCACAATTTGAGTGGTCCCTTTTCTTCCTGTAGATGGTTAAAGTATCAAAAGTAAGCCATTCAGATTGATTTTGTTCTTGGTTCCAGATGGTCAAAATGAGATTATGGATCGTTTCATATGGTATGCCATCAGGGCCTGAGCTTTTGTTATTTTTATGACTTGGATGGCCAGAACACTTTCTGCAAGTTTAGGTGGGACATTGAGATCTGCTGATTGAGGAGCATTTGAATGCTAAAAAGGATATTGTGCTCCACCATCAACGTTCGATTCAGTAAGATATTGAAGTATTACGCCTATCATTCCAGGACTGCTTGCTTGTTTTTCTGGAGCTCTCCTTCGGCTGATCGAAAAGGTTTTATGTTGTGTTTGGTTGGCCCATAGATGGTGTTAATAGACTTTTAGAGCCCATGGTGGTCATTCATATCAGCAGATTTATTGTTTCCTCAGGCCGCCATTTGTTCTCCATTTCATGCAGTTCTTTCTGGGTTTTATTCATGAGATTTTGGAATTCAGTTTTTAGGGTTAAGGAACCAGGATGAGCTAACCAGTTGTTACGTGATATTCTCTTCATCACAAGATGATCATGTGTACCCTCAGCATTTTCATCAAACCAATCTTTATGGCAGTGAGTGGAGCAGCCTAGTGTTTCTTCTTCAGTGCTTTGGAGAAGCGTCTTAATGTTCGGCCACTCTACACCTAGGTTTGTTGCACTGTTGTTTGGATCAAGTGGTGGGCATTGACAGAGCTTCTCTGTAATAGTGCGGCAGAAGGTATTACAGATTGCTACATCCTTTAAATTGCTACAGTTCAGTTTCTTGGTAGATGGTCTTTGGCGCATTTGTGGGCAGATGACTAGCTGCAGTTTGGTGACTATAAGTTTATGGTCTGTTGAGCATTCAGCACCTCTCAGACTCGGGGTAGTTGCCAGCTTCATGCTGCCCTTATTATTAGTCATGTTTTCTTACTTTTTAATTGTGGCAGGCACTTCTACCCTTGAGAATTAACCGATTCCAATCAAACTTGGACACAGTGACCAGCCTGTGACCTAGTTGTATCCGCAAGGTTTTGGTTGCTAGGCAATTACTCGTTGCCTAGCAACGGCCGAAAACCAGCTTTTTTCGTTCTTTTCGCGTTTTCAGCTCTACAGGTATTACTAATGGGTTCAGAAAGCTCTGACTTCTTTAGGCATAATCTTGAGGTCATTCCCTATCAGAAGTGTGTGATCCATTTTTCTCTTCTCTCCTCTTTACTCAAGCAGCAGCCTTGCGAAGATTGGCCTCAGCATCACTAACAACCAGTACATGTTTTTAAAATGACCCCCCTAGTTTCCCAGTGGCTCGATGGAATTGAATGAAAGTTTGCATGCTTATAGACACTGACTAGTACTACAACTTGCTATTGTACAGCTGTGTGCTACATTGGCCAGGTCAAGAGTAGAAGGTCATTAAATGCGAAAACAGTGAAAATAACTTAAATCATGACTATGTTCACACGAAATGCTAAGGCTCCGAAGATTATTATACCCGGGCCATGATTCTTGGATGTAATGTTGCACTGGAGAACCTCCATATAAAAATGACCTTTAGTGACGAAACGCACTTCCAGTCGCTGGCAGCACCACCTAGATGTTGTACTTCTGGTGAGACTTTCCGCGGATTTCAAGTTCCCTAGCTCCACAGTAGGTGGATGGAAGCGAATGAAACTTTGCATGTTTATAGAAATTAACGAGTACTACAATTGTACTTCGTACATGCATGATTTATATCCTCCAGGTCAGGGGTCAAAGGTTATCAAGTACAGAAAATATGAAAAGCGTTAAAATTACGACCTCGCTCGCACTAAATGCTAATGCTCTGGAGACTGTTAAGCCAGGGCCACGATTCTGGGGAGAAATGTTGCACTGGAATACCTCCATATAAATTACTTTTAGCATCGAAACTCACTTCTGTTTGCCAACAAAGCTTGGTCCACTTAGAGCTGGCCATCGTCCCCTACCGGCTTGTAAGAATATCTCTTTGGTCTCACTGTCTTACAAAGACAGTCAGATAGGCGCCAATGTCTTCATGTAAATCGTGGGTGCGTCCATTTGGTCTTGTTATTATTCTTAACTGAAGAATCGTGTTGATGATGGCCTGATTGACCTGCCTATGGTCTGATCATAAGGAAAGAAGTCTATGGCCATTTTTGTTCATGTTACCAACACCATGGCAGCCTGTAATGTCAGAGGTGATTATCTTTTCCTTCTCTGGCATTAAAACCTACAAGCAGGATCAGTTTGTCATTAGGTGGTATTGAGTGAATGGTATCATCCAAAGATTCATAAAAGGAATCTTTGATGGTGTCCTTAGAATAAAGTGTTGGGGTATAGGCACTGATGAGAATAGCATATTCCCCTTTAGAGAGTGGTGCAGTATGCACCAAGACATCAGCCTTTCTGATATACCCATAGGTGTTTCTTGGATATTCTAAGGTAGGTTGCTTCGGACTACAAAGCCAATAGAATAGTTTCCTCTTACATTGCCTGGGTATTCCCTCCTGAATTAGGCATACAGTTCTCCTGCTTCTGTTAGGCTGTTCCCTCCTGAGAAACTAGTTTTATACACAGCAGTGCCATTTTTATATCCTTTCAATTCATGGAAGTTCTATGGCGTGGTCGTGTGTCGTGGTCAGAATTAATCAAGGTTCGTATATTCCAGGTAGCAAGATTCGCAGATATTCTTTTGTTTTTTCAACCACACTGTGGGATACCTTCATAGACGAAGTTATCTGCCTAGTTTGTGCAGAACAACAAATGTTTAGGTTCCCTTTTCTACACCCCTTCACATCAGGGGTAAGCACTTGCACATCCATTTCCGGCTACTTAGTAACACTGGATGCTGCTGAAGGCATGACTTGCTATTAGACCAGCGATACCGGGCCATTGCCGCCTATATGCAGAGGTCGAGATAGCGACTTCCAGCCACAACCATGACCTGTCACCTTCATCTCATCTTGTTGCTAATGTTCTTTTGATTTTGATGAAACGATGAAATAGGTGAGCATAGCAGTGGCCGTGTACAATCACTGGATTTGGTGTGTTGGTGAGGGTGCACACTCCTTACCATCAAATGAAGTGGCACTGGTCAGCCTGTGATGGGGGCATGAAGATTCACGACGACCATCCATTGAGCAGGGTTGAAGGAGTCTGCCAGGAGCTCGGTCTGTCGAACCCCACTTTCCATGGGAATCCACTAACGGATTTTTCGTTCGGGGCTTACTGCCACAGCCTCAACCCATCCAAGTGCCATCCTGAAGTCAGTGAACCTGAGAACATTCAGTCTTACCCCTCACTGATGGCCCCTCCGGCATGGACAACCCTTTCTTCCTACTGAGTCTGGAGGGAATCTCCCTCCGCTAGTATGGCTCAAAGGAATTACATGGCACACAAGCCCCTCACCTCAAGATGGGTCCTGTAAGGACACACACACACACACACAGACACACACACACACACACACACACACACACACACACACACACACACACACACACACACACACACACACACACACACACACACACACACACACACACACACACACACACACACAAAATGGTAGAAATGCTCTAAAACTTTCACCTATTACTCTTGAATGTTAAGTCACTGTTCAGTATATAAGGAAATCAATACACGAATACGATTTTGCTCTGTAAGGATAAAATGCTATGTCAGGTTACGTATATATATATATATATATATATATATATATATATATATATATATATATACAGATATATATATATGTCTCTCTCTCTCTCTCTCTCTCTCTCTCTCTCTCTCTCTCTGTATATATATACAGAGGCCTTTTTCTGGTACGGTTACAATCTCCTGGACTCAGTCAATTAGCCTCTTGCTACATCGCTTATAACTTTTTTCTTGCTACATGACCTGCTTACCTCCATTTCTGTTCTCGTAAAATTTCTATAATGTCTTTGACTTAAGTCTGCTCTCTCACCCAATTTGATCTTTTATTGCCTCTTAAAGGTATTCCCAACACTGATCTTTCCATTGCATTTTGAGAACGGATTAGTTGATTTCCCATCGATCTGGTCAGTTTCCAGGTCTCAAAACCGTACTTAATACCTGGAATCATACATTCGTTATATACTTATCGTTTTATACATACTGGCAAGAAACTTTTCATGATGTCTCTATGTTTACCGAAAGCTTTCCATCCAGTTGTAATGCGTCTTTTTATTTCGTTATCATGGCCTTTCGTTAGCTTTAGCATTTGCTTCTAGTGACCGTATTCCTCGACTTTATCGCTTATTCTGATGACGCTCTTTGGTGTATGTGAATTAAACATTAGTTTTACTCTGGTTCTTCTTTGGCCCTGCTTTGATATTTTTTCTGTTCAGATCATATAACATTTCCTACAATGTCTCTTTTGTTTCTGAGATTAGGACAATGTCATCTGCAAATCTTAAATGGTTAAGTTTTCTTCATCTTTGTTTACTCACCTGTTATCCCAGTCTACCTTTTTGAAAATACTTTGTAGGTATCCTGTAATTAATTTTGGTGAAATTACACCTTCCTGACTCACACCCTTCTCAGTCTTAATTTTTTCCAAGTCTATCTACTACTACTATCTACTGCCAGACACCTCAATCTCGTTTGGGGTGGCCACAAACAAATCGCCTCCAAGTCGCCCTGTCCCCGCCATTTCACTCCCCTGCTCCCAACTCACACCCCCCTCTCTCATATACCTCTCCACCCCATCCCTCCATCTCATCCTCGGCCTCCCCCTCCCTCTTTCCCCCTCCATCTCACTCACAAACACTCTCTTCGTCAGTCTTTCACCCTCCATCCTCTCCACATGGCCAAACCACCTCAGTATGTTCCTCATAACGCTTCCTATCACATCCACATCAACACCACAACGCTCCTTTATATCCTCATTCGTCAGCCTGTCTCTCCATGTGACTCCACAGGCTCCTCTTAAATAACTCATTTCCACTGCTCTCACTCTTGACTTGTGTCCTTCCAACAACGTCCAAGCTTCACTTCCGTACGTTAGAGTTGGTATCACAATACTGTCATGTGGTAACTTTTTCACTTCCATGCTCACTTCCCTGTTTCTTATCACTGCTTCCAAAGAACCAGCAACCTTTCTTCCCTGCTGTACCCTTTCAAGCACTTCACCCTCTAAACCTCCATCCTTACTCATCACACTACCCAAGTACTTAAACGTACTCACATTTTCCAATTCCTCACCATCCAACCTCGCTGTACATTCACTGACTTTACCTCTCTCAAAGACCGTCACTTTACTCTTCCCTACATTCACCTTTAGATTCCGTTTCTTACACACTCTCCCAAACTCATCCACCAAGCCTTGCAGCTCCCCTTCGTCTTCACTTAACAACACAGAATCATCTGCAAACAACAGCACAGGGAGTTTCCAAACACTATCCTCTCTCACCAGGGCCACTCCAACATCCACTACCCTACCTTGTACCTCTTTTATTACCCCATTCATGTACAGATTGAACAACCATGGAGACATGACACATCCCTGTTTCAACCCAACTTTCAAAGAGAAAAATTCACTTAGTTCACCATCCACACGCACTGCAGCCTTCGCACCATCGTACATACTCTTCACAGCATTCAACAACTTCCCATCTACTCCATATATTCTTAACACTTTCCACAATCCTAGTCTATCCACCCTGTCATATGCTTTCTCCAAATCCATGAAAGCCGCATACAACTTCTTTCCCTTCTCTAGAAACTTTTCCACTAAAGATCTGAGAATGAATATCTGATCTACACAACCTCTTCCCTTCCTAAAGCCTCCCTGTTCTTCTCCAACTAATTCCTCTGTTCTTTCTCTAACTCTGTCAATAAGTATCCTACAATACACTTTTCCTATTATACTAAGAAGACAAATGCCCCTTTGATTACCACACACTTCTTTTTCCCCTTTTCCTTTGTACAAGGGAATAATTATACCTGACTTCCAATCCTCCGGGACTCTACCTTCCTCCCAGGCCAATCTGCACATCTTCCACATCCATTCTACTACTATCTCTCCCCCATGCTTCAGCATTTCACCACACACTCCATCAATTCCTGGGGCTTTCCCTGATTTAACTTTCTTCATTGCTTCCACAACTTCTATCCTACTGATTTCTTCCTGTCTTCTCACCTCCCTCCTTCTCCCAGCCATTCCCCAGCCTCTTATACTCGCATTACTTCCATCCTCCACGTTCAACAATTCCTTAAAGTGTTCTCTCCATTTGCTCACTTTTTCTCCCTTCTCCACTAGTAATCTACCATTTTTATCTTTCACTCCCCTGCTAACTTCACTTCTACCCTGTCTTACTCTTTTCACCTCTCTCCAGAACATTTTCTTACAGTCCCTCCACTTTACACTCAAATTCCTTCCAAATTCCTCATCCACTCTCTTCTTACTCTCTCTTACTAATCTTTTCACCTCTCTCTTTCTTTCTACATATAACTCTCTCTTCCGCCTCTCAACCTCTTCCACGCCCCTATTCCTCATCCATTCATTGTATGCTTTCTTCTTTTGTGCCACAGCCTGTTTCACCTCTTCAGTCCACCACGCTGTTCCTTGCACCCCCCTCCGTCTTCTCTTCCTTCCACACACCACATCACATGCTGCACAAATTTCTTCTGTAAATATTCTACACACACCTTCCACGTCCCCCATCTGCTCCAATTCATATTTGCCCAATCGTTCCTCCACTTCTCTCTTATACTCTGCCTTTTTCTCATCCTCTTGTAACCTTTCCACTCTCCTTGCAACTACTCCTTCCTCTCGTCTTTCCCTTCTTCTGTTCCTCCATCTTACTTGAACTTTAATTCTGGCCACCACCAAGTAGTGGTCAAAAAGTCCACTCCCCCAACCTCTATAAACTCTTGCATCCAATATACATCTTCGCATCCTTTCATCCACACACACATAATCAATCATTGCCTTCCTTTCATTCAGTTCACCACCCACCCTTCTCATCACTCGCCATGTATACCTGTGGATCATTTTATGCCTGAAGAGGGTATTGGCTATCACCAACCCCCTCCCAGCACAAATGTCCACTAACGCACTGCCATTCTCATCTATCTCAGCAGGCACACCCCACTCACCAACTATTCCATCCACCTTCACATTCCCAACTTTACCATTCATATCACCAATCAAAAACACTCTCTCATTCCTTCCAAACTTTTCCATGCTGTATTAGTTCGCTCTTCATATATGTTTTCTGGTAGTTTTACAGTATTCTCATTTACTCCTTGTTTTTGTAATGAATATAAAATTGCTAAGTGCTCCACTGAGTCGAAAGCCTTAACATAATGAACAACACCTAAGCACAGTGATTTACAATAATCTGTAGTTTTCTCATGTGGCTGATTCATTGTGTGTAGATGACCAGTACTCGAATACCCGGTTCGGATTCGTGCCTGTTCACGATTTATTTATTTTTATTTTTATTTCACATTTGTTGCTATTCTGTTCGTAAAGACTTTAATGAAGAGTTTGTGAATAACCGACAATAAATTAGTGGGTTGATATTTACCAAGGTCTTTTGAGTCGCCTTCTTTGTAAAGCAAAATAGCTATTGCATTGAACCATGTTTTGGGAATTTTCTTCTTATTTATACATTGACTAAATAAGTGGGCAAGCCTGTTTTGTATTTCACCTCCTGCATCCGGGAGTAAATCTACTATAATTCCATCTTCTCCTGGGTCCATCTCTTTTTTTTTTTTTTTTTTTTTCAAATGTTTACTTTGTCTGCGGTTACCACAGGTATTTCACTTGTGTGTACTGAAAAGTTAGCTACTGGCACTGTTGTCATTGATGCATACCATTCTTTGTAAAATTCTTGGACTCTCTTCACCATCCTATCTCTGAATTTAATGACTTCACCGTTTTTATCTTTCAGTGATAAAATTTGTTAATTTTTTAGTGCCATAATGCTTCCGACCTGTTTCAGAGTTTTTCCTTTTTTCGTGGTTTCTTTGATTTGATCCATGATTCTCTTTTTTCTTCCCTCTGTCTCTAGTTGATAATCTGTCTCTAGCTGATAAGCTGTCTCTAGCTGATAAGCTCTTTCTCTTTTATCTATGTTTTTGCATTATCTCATTTTTTTCTTTTCATGAGCTCCAGTGTCTTTTTTTAATAATTTTTGGCTTTAGTTGTATTAGCTTTCCTTACTGCCTCCACTGATTCTCTTAAACCTTTTGTTGGTCTATCATTCAACTTATCAGTATCACTGTCAGCATAATTTTGAGGCAAAAATCAGGTTGTTATTTTTAACTGAAAGACTGCTTTGTTTTCGTTGACTTTTGTTGGACATATCTTTTTATTTTTAATTATTTTTATTTTGCTTCTTAAACTGAATTTGGTTGTGCAACCCACCAGTCTATGGTCATTTCCTATATTTACTTTTTTGATAACTGTCATTTATTCTTATCTGCTATAATGAATTCTATTTCATTCTTTCATTCTCCTTTTGGATTTCTCCAGGTCCATTTTATCATTTCTTTTGTGTGTGTGTGTGTGTGTGTGTGTGTGTGTGTGTGTGTGTGTGTGTGTGTGTGTGAAAGAATGTGTTCATTATTCTCATGTTAACATTTCACCAAATTTAACATCATTTCTCCTCTTTCATTCCTTTCTTCCTGTTCGAACTTTCCCATAAGCGCTTCTCCGTTTTTCGATTTCCCAGTTTTAGCATCGAAGTCTCCCATGAGTATAGAATATGTTTCTTTCTTTTCCATAATCTATGAGATGTCGTCATAGAATGTTTATACTTTTTCATCAGAGCCTTCAGAAGTCGGTGCAGATACTTATATTGCTTTCAAAGTGTATCCTTTGCATAGTCTAAATACAAAATATCCTACCATGTCAGATGCAAAGCTGAATTTAAGAATGTTGTCGGCAAGATTTCTGTTAATTACAAATCTGCACCACTGACTGTTATTTTGCCTTCCTTTATAATAAAACATATTATTTCTGTCCTGGTACTTAATTAGTTTTTCTTCATTTCTCTGGATCTCACTCAGTCCTACAGTATCCCAACTAATGTTTTCTAATTTAATCATTAAGTTATTCTGTGTGGTGTCTTACATTGTACCTATATATCTAAATGGATATATTATATATATATATATATATATATATATATATATATATATATATATATATATATATATATATATATATATATATATATATATATATATATATATATATATATATATATATATATATATATATATATATATATATATATATATATATAAATATATATGTATGTTTTTATATATATATATATATATATATATATATATATATATATAAATATATTGTTACATAGCCTATGATTTCATCATCCTTTGTGTAATTTTAACGCACAGTATGCTGCATGTTTGATCACGAGCGTGTTCTGCCTCAGTCCCCCCCTTCTACCGTTATAGTAGAGTAAGTCGTCCTTTCTGTTGTTCAGTGCGGGATTTTCAGCTCTTTGTCCCCATGGCTTCATTTGCGCGTCTTTCTTACAAGTTGTATCAAGCTCTGCTGGCCCCTATATAATGAGCTCAGTCTCTGCATCATTGCCACTTAGATCTGCTCCTCATTTTGTTCACATCTCTGTCCTCTCCTGTACAGTTATTGTTGTGAGTGCTCCAGAAGTCTCCAACCATCTAGCAGCAGTGTAATTTTGAGTATAAGTGTTATTGCATTTTGTTCTTGTACTGTATAGCATAAGGTTAATTCTTAGGCCTGGAAAGTTTTTGTAAATTGTGTAGAATTCATTTTGTCAGCCAGTGGTAATAATAGTTTGTATCTGTAATTATTTATTTTGCATTAACTGAGCATTACCCAGTGTTTTTCATTTCATCAGGGCTGACTTAGATAAATTTACTCATGCTAATTTCGTGTTAATAGATGCTATTTGCAGTTAACCATATATTTAACCTGTTTCTGCCATTACATTATCCTTATGAGTCCTGAATGTTTTGTTGTTAGTTTGAGCATTAAACTTTAACTTGTAATTTTACCTAACTCTTTTGTTTTGAACCTGGAGCTTTACGGGACAGTAGTGATTTTTTAGTATTCTCACTTAAAGTGTACATTATCTTTCTCTGTTCCGTAACAATATATACAGAGAGAAAGAGAGAGAGAGAGAGAGAGAGAGAGAGAGAGAGAGAGCAACTGCCCAAAAGTCTTCAGCATATATTTTTTACTTAAAATCAAAAACATCTAAATCACTCTGTCAATCTAATATTGCTAGAAACCACGGAAAACCTTCAATAAATCTCGGTAAATCAAACTTTCCTCTAAACCAAGCATCAAAACTACTGAACTTACTAATGAAAATAGAATATTCTGGTCAACTCTCAGTTCTTTCAATAATAACTTACTAATGACAATAGAATATTCTGGTCAACTCTCAATTCTTTCAATAATAACTTTAACAAGACATCACTCATTCCCCCACTAAAATCTTCAGAGAGTAACATTACAAATGACCCGCTTGGTAAAGTGAATAACCTTGCCAGTACATATACCAGAAATTTTATCTTACAGGAAGTCAGCCAGAATGTCCCAGTACTAAAACTTGACTCTCTTGAAACTGTTCCATTTAAAATACAGACTAGATACGTAAAATCCATCCTAGGCAATTTACCAACCAAGAAAGCTCCAGGCCTGGATGGAATTCTTCTAATTGCTCTGAAAAAGTGTTCCCCAGAGCTTGTCTCTATTCTAGCTAAATTATTCTGACTATGCATACGCACTTCCTCATTTCCTATTTCATGGAAAGAATCCAATATCCACCCAATTCCAAAAAAAGGAAGTTCCTCTGACCTGTCTGATTACAGACCAATAGCTATCACATCTTCTCTTGGTAAAGTATTTGAATTTGTAATTAAAAAGCACATACTTAAACACCTTGAATCCAACAGCTTATTCAGTAATAGACAATATGGCTTTCGCCACGAAAGATCCACCGTTGATATACTCAAACTCCTGACTTATACCATCCATCAATCAATTGGCCAGCATAGAGAAACTCATGCAGTACCCCTTGATATTTCTAAAACGTTCGACAGAGTGTGGCACCGTTCCCTCCTATTCAAACTACCTTGCTATGGACTAACGCTCCTCTCCTTTTCTCATATCTCAGCGACAGAAAAATAAGTGTAAAAGTATATGATGTATATTCCACTTTCCACTCAGTCAATGCTGGCGTGCCACATGGATCAGCTTTTGCACCAACCCTATTCCTAGTTCATATTAAGTATCCTTTATCTGTCACCCACAATCCCATCCATTTGTATGCAGCTGACTCAACACTTCACAGTTCATTCACAAACACCCATTTACGAAGTTTAATATCTCTATCTCAACTCAGTGCAATCATCACCATAAATCAAGACTTATCTAAGATCAATGAGTGGGGCCAAAATAACGTTGTCTCATTTAACGCTAATAAAACCAATTATATACAATTTACTAACAGACAGATATTGCCAGATTCGTGTAATAACTTCAATGCTACGATTATTCCAATCTCCAACAGTATTGAAATTCTCGGTGTTTCACTTAAGTGCCCTCAGCTAGACCTCTCACTTCAGATCATTTGCTAAAACGCCTCAGAAAAACTTGGAGTATTGTACTGAGTCCGTAACTTCATCACTGACGAGCAGTTAGCTATAACTGATAAGAGTCATGTGCGCTCTCAGCTAGAATATTGTTCACCCTTGTGGAATGGATGTGGAAAGGTTGTACTAAAACAACTAGACAAAATTCAGAACAAACCTGTTGGAATTATTAATGACCCTGCTATTATAAATAAACTACCTCCCCAACAAGTAAGAAGGAATGTTGCCTCCCTTGCATTACTCAGGATTTCAGGGGCAGTGTCCAACTGTTTTTTTTAAATAACGTCTCAACAAAGCGTCGGACAAGGATTTAACTTTGGCAATGCATGTTTGAGACCCCGACCTAATTTGTAAAATTATGCTTTTGTATCAAATGTGTATGATTAAGGCATTTATAAGAGTAAATGTAGGGTAAACTTTGCTAAAATCGTCAGAGGCATGTAGCGAGGCTAGCTTCGGTCACGATACAAGCCCCGCCCACAATTCGGAACATGACGTCGGTGTGACGTAGTAGTAATCACCGACGCAAGTGGCAGTTCTATCTTTCTAACCCCTCCCCCACATACTGTACTCTCTCTCTCTCTCTCTCTCTCTCTCTCACACACACACACACACACACACCGAAGTAATATTTCACCCCTACTACAGATTCAGTATGGTCCTTATATGAGAAGAATGTTTGCGAAAAAAAGGTTTACTTGGAGGAAATTACTTATCATTTACTTGGACAATACGGCCATTGCTACATGCTCGGTGCATGTAACATAGAGCAGTGGTTTATTAAACTTGTTCATTGTGAACGCCCACTATCATCTTTAAAAGAAGATATTTTTTTATAATAAAATAAAACTGAAAAGTAGCATTTTTAATGTGATTGATTGGCATGATTTAAAAGGAAATATATTAAATTCCTAATGCGGCTTGAGTTCCCGGCTGGAAATCACCCAAACCCCAGGTTATAAATCAGTGACAGAGACATGCATTATAGTAGTCGGCGATAAGAGGTGGAGACATCAAAGGTATACAATGATGTAAATAACATGCTCAGCACAACCTTTATTCATCATCACTATCCAGGCTGAGGTCTTCTATGTCTTCGTCATCGCTGGCAAGGTCAATGATGATGGGTCCCACAGCGTCGTGGATATTGTCTGATGTCCAGTATCCGACCTCGAAGTCTCGAGATCGTCGGACAGCAGCTGCCCACACCTCCTGGGTGGCACACAGTCTGGCTTCAGCCAGTCTGGCCTGCAGGTCGACCCTGGTGAAGCGTTGCAGGGAGGAGCATATGTGTCGCTTCATGCAACCCCACACCTGCTCGATGGCATTGAGCTCTGGGTGGGCGGGTGGAAGCCGGACAACCTCATGGCCCCACTCACGTATGATGTTGTCCACCTTGTACTGGGGCGTTGGTCGGTTCTGCTGGCAGACGAGCAGCAGCTCAGGTCGTGTGGCGCCAGGTGGGATGGGGAGCCTGTGTTGCTCCAACCAGGTGATTAGGTCACCTTTCTTGGTTGCTGTGGTGGGACAGCGACTATTCTCAGTCAGTTGGCTGTGGTAAGGTGCGTTGTCCCTCACCAGGACCGATGGCTCGGTAAGCGATGGCAGGAGTTGCGACGTCAGCCATCGGATGAAGAGCTCGCCTGTCATCTCTCCGTGGTAGTCGCCGCTGGTGATCTTGGCTGTGTAGCAGAGGAACGAACTCTCAATGAAGCCATTGGCCGTGCCAGCTGCGACCACCATGAGATGTTCACCTTCACCAGGCGGTACCTGACGACTGTACATATTGCTGCTTTTATCCTGAGTTGTGTCCACCCATTCCCTGCTGTGATTCATCCTGGTGGTAAACCATGTTTCATCAACGTACACCACCTGCCTCCCTTCTTCCTGGTGGTGCCACAGAGCCCGGAGAGCGGCGATCCGGCGGCACACGAAGTCCAGGGATTCTTTCCTAACATACACCTTCCGCTGTGATGTCTTGTAGCGGAATCCCATGTCGTGCAGGAGCCGCCACACCGACGTCAAAGAGGTTACATCTGGGATGATGCCAGCCGTCTTCAATTCCTGCGTCAGGTTGCCAACCGAAAACACTCTTTTGGCAGAGAACTTGGCGTGGATAAAGCGGCGAATGGTGCCCACAGTAAAATTATCAAAGACAGGCGGTGCTGGAAGTGCTGCCGGTGTCTTAGGCTGAAGCGTGGTTCCGCGATCCACGACCTTCCTCACCGCCGTCGCCGTCATACCCACAACGTGCGCAACACGCTCGTGAGGTCTGTGTAGAGAAAGGCCAATATGTATGTAACATTTGCCGCATGATGATGAAAATGTACACAAATATATATATATATATATATATATATATATATATATATATATATACTCGTATATGTATTACAGAAATGCATTTCATTCTGTAAGCACGGCCTTGCCAAGTAAGACTAATTCACAGTGGTAAGGCAAAGAGGTTTTTATCACCATCTTTTGAGCTCCCAGGTCCTTTGACAAGTACAAGGTAATAATTGTGCTTGTTATGGCATGGAAAGCACAGTATCATGCAGAACAATTACATTTCGATCTGTGAATGGTGAACATATTTCATTATAGTAGTCTGGTTCACCACCCCTTGGCAGTCAACAAATGATTTTCGCCATATTATTTTATTTTTTATCAATTTTTGTTTTCAAATTACCTGTTCAAACTTATCAAATTCCTCATGCGGACCCTTTCGCGGTTGTATACCGCGAAAAGCCGCAGCACAAAAGCAGTCTTGCAACCTCTAGGACAATAAGAGATGCTCGCCATCGCTGAAGTTTCGGTTTGGTAACGTCTCGCCTGTCGGCGGCCGCCACATCACCTCGCCCAGCGGTGCCGGCTCAGGCAGTGATTACTACTCTTCAGAAGTGAATAAGTCATATTGACGTCACAATATGTGTAAGAGGGCGATGCATATACTATGTACTAATAGGGAGTCTGGAGGGATGTACAGTCACTCTAAAAATCAGCCGCAGCTCAGAAATATGAGTAACCCTGAGGCATTGAATCTGAAGCAACTTACATAAAGACAGAACTGCCACTTGCGTCGGTGATTACTACTACGTCACACCGACGTCACGTTCCGAATTGTGGGCGGGCCTCGTATCGTGACCGAAGCTAGCCTCGCTACATGCCTCTGACGATTTTAGCTAAGTTTACCCGACATTTACTCTTATAAATGCCTTAATCATACACATTTGGTACAAAAGCATAATTTTACAAATTAGGTCGGGGTCTCAAACATGCACTGCCAAAGTTAAATCCTTGTCCGACGTTTTGTTGAGACGTTATTTAAAAAAAACAGTTGGACACTGCCCCTGAAATCCTTAGTAGTTTACAGATACTTTTATGGCAAATGCTCAGACGAAGTTGCATTCATTGTGCCACCTCCCAATGCCTTCCCTCATGGTACAAGGGCATCTGGTACGCTCATGACTGGAATGTCAGCCAGCCATATTGCTGAACTTCTGCCTATCAGAAGTGTTTTATTCCCCGAACTACCTCTCTCTGGAACTCGCTTCCCCGGAGTTGTTTCACCCCAGACTTCAACCTGTAGCTGTTCAGGTCCAACTGTTATAGATTTTTTATGAATGGAGGATGCCAGTAATCTGGCGTATGGATTATTATTTTTTTAATTCATTTGTTTTTCCTTCCTATTAGAGAGAGAGAGAGAGAGAGAGAGAGAGAGAGAGAGAGAGAGAGAGAGAATTTATTGACCACATAGATAGATACAGTAGACAATTTATTGACCACAACTACACTCTATATATTACCTTCATTAATTGAAGTAATTACAATACATGAAAGAATACACTGAACTGCTTACAAAGATATCTGAATAACTGTAGCCCACAAAATATTACAGATAATTTTACAAAGCAAATAAATGTAAATGAATGACAAACGAGCAAAACACTATTTGAACAGCTCCAGTACTTCGTGAATTACAAGTTTTATTATGGGAAAGAGTATCAGTGAATAAATCTTCTAGTCTGCTAATACTTTAAGTGTGTCTGATATTTGCTGTTAATGGACATGATTCAGCCACATGCCTCTGGTTTATACGAGGCCACAAACACACAAACGCTCCTCGAGTCCAAGCCCCCGCCTATTCTATCGCCCCGTCTCCACCGCCAGTCTGCGTCAAGGTACACGAAACTGCTTGAATGATATGCGGTGGAACTCATTGTTTTTCCTTGTAAATGTCATGAACGGAAAAACCTGGGTTTACCTCTTTATATGCAAGACATCTTGATGAGTTTGAGTTTGCAATAGAGTCTTGAATATTTCTGATAAATGTTAACTTGTGTGGAGCTTCATTTGTGTTGAATTCTTTCACCAGTTTCCCTGTAAGTGTATGAGAACCAGTCGAAATTCTAATGGCAAGGATCGTCGTACATAGCAGACCTATCGGACCACAAATTGCTAAAAAATTTATGTTGTTTGAAGCTGATAAAATCTGGTAACGACGGATAGCCTGACTCGGCATAACACACCAGGTTTGATGTGGTCCTTCTCAACCCTAGCAGTTGCTTTAACGTCCAGTTGTACAGTCTGATTACCGGCTTGATATCAGCCCCAACCCAAGACTCACACCTGTACAAATGGGACGACGTCAATGCCGCATCAAACACCCATCTCTTCACAATAAATGCTACGTCGTTGTTGTTTTTGACAATCGACTGATGAAGACAGGGTTAAAATGGTGGTGAAGACAGGGTTAAAAGGTCAGGAAAGAAATGCGGTGCAATAAACGCAGTACTGCTGTGTATGAGTAAAGTCAGAGAGGGCAGGGAGACGCATAATTATAAAGCGGAATAACCTTATTATTTCAGATCATTTAGGAAAGCTTCCCAACCATACTGGATTCATCAGCGGCTAGGTAACTAAGACCATATAGCAACACAGCAGAGAGAGAGAGAGAGAGTTGGTGGGTGGGAGGGACACCAAGAGGAAGGTTAGAGAAGGGGAAGGAGGTTGCAGTTAGATTATTCTGAATCATCAAAGTATTATTTTCACACGTCATTTTATAAGATGATCTGACGGCTGCCACATTTTCTTATGGACATAATTTGTATACAAAAATTATTTTCTAGCCTACTCTACTGATAATAAAAATAATTTTAAAAAATGTCGTAAACGGCTTTTAAGCCATTCTAATATCTCTCCTTTTATTCCATCCGGTCCTGGTTGTTTATTTGTCTTTATTTTACTAAGAGCTTTCTTCACCTCCTCACTATTCCAGTTTTCCCACTCCATTGGTTCTCCCCTTTGCCACATTATTTCTCCATCAAGTACATCCGTATGCTCCATTACTTGTACTGGAATTTGGGGGTCCTCTCTTCTTTGTTATAATGTATTCCCAATGTTGTTCTTCCTTCATGCTCCATCCTGCCCCTTAATGGATCATAATGTTCTCTCAGAACCTTTGTTATTCTTAAACCTTCATTTCTCCTTGCATATATTATACTAGGGCTCCTCTCTTTTGTATCTATCTCTTCAATGTATACCTCTTTAATCTCTTCATTCCACTCTTCATGGATGTCATTTGAGTGTTTTCTATATATGATACTCCAATACTCCTTCATCTTGCTAGGTACTAATTGCCATTCTATTTTTCTTTCTTCCTACCTCATCATACACTTCTATTTCCTTCTCCTCTCTCTGGTCAACTCCTCCCTCCGCGTGCCAGCTATTTTTAGCCCTATGGGTCACCCCAGTGCCAGCCATTTTTCGACCTTTTTATTTTTTCTTTGGCTAAAATGATAGATTTTGATGTGGAAACAACGAATTTCGCCATTAAAATGCTCAGTGAGGCTCGGAAATCAGTTTTATTGAGTCCTGCATACTCGTGTACAGGTATAGCCGCTCTCTCACGCTCACCACGTATGTGAGAGAAAGCCGTTTTCTATGTAAGGTATACTCAGGCATTTATGCTGGGAAAGTAGAGCAATGTTCAGTACACTTTTCTGATTACTTATTACTTCAGCATCTATCACAATTTGCGTGTCTTTCTCATTGTGAATGCATTATCTTACGCTTACTTGAAGATAGGTACAACCTGACTTCATTATGTACAGTCCTAGCACTTACAAGAAGGTATTTACAACTTGACTTCACTATATAGTCCTTATACTTACAAGAAAATATTTACAACTTACACTTACATGAAAATATTTACAAAATACCTTCACTATGTACAGCATTGGGTGAGGCACACAGGCAGAGTGAGGCAGAGCGAGCGTGAGGGGGGAAGTGGGTGAGTGTATGGCCTTGACAGCCTGGGAGATGGTAGAGGAACAGTTACCTTACATGCCTGCCAATTTTTACCTGCAAATCTTGAAAAAATACGATCACAGTGAAGTTTTTTATTTTAAACCGTTTTAAAATGGCACTGGCACTGGCTGCAGAATTATGTCAGACCATTTTAAAATGGCACTGGCATGCGGTGGGTTAACTTATTTATCATTTTCCACATTTTTTTCCTGAATCCTTTGTTTCTTTAATTTTTTTAGTTATTTTCTGCTCATATTAATTAATCTGACATCTTATTGCTTCTTGTACCTTTTTTTTTTCTGTTATAGATATAATTATTCATAATGCTGTCTTTCATTGTTGCTCTTGGCATTCCTTTTTAGTCTACTGTAGTGTTGCCTGGTCTAAATTGCTTATCTCATCTGTCATCCACATTAGTTCTTCTTCTTTTCGACCATTTTCAAACATCTTCACCTTTTTCTTATATTCGCTCTTGAGAATATTATCTGCATTTATTTTGATCAGCGTTTCATAGACTCATACTCATTTGGTCTCCTCTCCCCTTAACCTCCCCTATGTCCTCCTGCATTTTCCTCAGAAATAATTCTTTTAATTCATTACTTTTTTGTAGTACTCCACCTTTGTAACCTCTTCTCTTTTGCTACCATTACTTATTATATGCACTTTAAATACTGATTCTAGTAAGCAGTGATCAAATAAATCAAATTTCTCATTGTCTTCATCAATATACATATATTCAAAATATTTCTACATTAGTTCACAAGAACAAAATCTATGGCACTTTCTATATTCCCTTGTCTTCTGGTAACTTCTCCTACACATTTATGATCATCATTTAACAATATCATGTTCCACTTTTCCATGATATGTAAGACTCTCTTGCCATTTTGATTTAAATCCTTGGGCCCAATAAATCCTACATGTCCATTAAAGTCTCCTAGTAGTAGAAGCAAGTGTTCATCATGTATTTTATCCATTTCTTCTAAGTTTTTCATTATTTTCTCGTGTCCTTCCCTATCAGATACATCCATATATACAAGTAGAATTACTATCACTGTACAGTACTTCTTATTTTTATCTCAGGTTTCATTATTTCAGCACTATTGCACTCTTTTTCACTTATATTACAACTTTCCTTCTTCTTCATTAAAATAGTTAACCCTCCACCTTATATGTCATTTAATTCTTTCATCTTGTCCACACAAATAATTCATTGAGAAAAACCTACTTTCTTATACTTTTGTTGCTTTTCTACTAAACACATAATACATTGTTCATTTTCCTCCTCTCTCATCAGTTCCTCTGTTTCATGACGTTTTTCCTTTGTTAAACCCTGAATATTTATTAATTTAATCTTTAATGTCCCAATTATTCTATGGTCTCTTGCCGAAAATTTCTTCTTCTAAGTTGACCACGGCTGATGTACCAGTCATTTTCTCCCTGGTCTCGCTTTCCCTTCAGTTTTTTCTCTCAGTTCCTTGTCTTTCTCTCTCTCTCCTTCTTTGTCATATCTGGGGCTGTCTTAATCTTCTTCAGTCTCTCACTCCGTGCATCTTTGAGATTCTTGGCCCTCATCAAGATTTCAAATTTTTCCGTGCAAGACCTGTTTTACTAACAGTGGTCTTGGTTTAGGGGCGTTATCTTCATTATTTTCAATACTGCTTCTCTTTCCAGTTCTTACTGCTGCTTCTATCCCTACTTCTGTCACACCAGTCCCTGTTATAAACATTTCTTTACACCTCTCTATATCATCGTCTCTTCTTTCATGTCCCTGTTCCTTGTCTATTACTTCATACAGTACCATGTTATTTATCCTGCTTTTTGTGTTTTTTCCTCTCTAACAATCTCAAGTACTGTTTCTGTAACTTGTTTGACGAGATTTCCTTTTGCATTTCCATACATTTTATCCACTCTATGTTCTAGTGCACTGAACCTCTCCTTCAAAACTTCCATTTCCTCCTTTAATGCTTGATTTTCCTCCCCAAGTCTCCTATTTTCTTTCCTCATTTCGTTTACTTCGGTATTACATCTCATGCATTACCTTATGGCTTTGTCACCAAGCCGGTCCAGCATCCTATATTTTTCAACAGACACCTGAACACATCCATTATGGAACCATGTCCTGCAATTATTACATTTTAAGCCATACTGGCCTCCTCTCACCTTTCTGTTGCAGGTTCCACACAAATCTCCCACTTCTTCTGAGTCTTCATCTGATCAAGCGATGTTGTCCCTCCTATTTTGTGAGTTCCATATTTTCTTCATTTCCTTCCTCTCTCCTATTTGGTCCTGTGTCTCTTCTTCCTCGATTACTCATTATCTCTTTTTTTGCAGCTGAATCTGTTTTCAACAGAGAAAATATTAGTGTAGTCACAAGCAGAGCTTTTGAACCACGCGTGTCCAGAAATGGCTAGGTGATGCCCGTGATCTCAGGCTCCTATCACTCAGTGGGTACTATTCCACCAGTCCTGGGCTGGGATGTTCAAAAGATCGTTGCAAGACGCCGCAATGATCATCGTAACGTGCTCATAGCGGCCATCTTTGATCGTGAGCTACGACAAAAGCTAAGGTGTATCTTCTAACGCTAGCGACAACGCTCGTAGCTCAGGATGATGCGATCGTAAAATCCGTTCCGTTCTGTTCCTATGTTCAAAATACAACCCAGCTGACTGTCGCTGGGCCAATCAGAAGAGAGATTTCATAAACCTTGAAAGATTGTGAGCCAGTCATAATACAGTTTCAAAATGTAAACAAATACACTTATCCAAGCACGCCATTACATCACTCAAACAACTACGATATTCATCCAAAGACATATGAGACATGGCAGGTTACGAGCCCCCCACCATACGAATTCGTCGAGCAAATTTTACAGATGAGGAGATGATGGCGCTAATGCAGGGTTGGCACGACAGACAGACAGTGCTGATGATCAATCACATCACCTTGGATATAACTATAGTGTGGGTGAAAGATCCACATCATATTAACAAAACATAGTGATAATTTTGAAAATATCGAGATCCAAACTGAGACCCTTTTACTTGAATAAACAATATATCATTGGCTTCAGACTGTATCATTACAACTCCCACAGACTTAAACCATGTTTTAATGAACAGTGAATCTGTCTGCATTTTTATAGGTGTAAGCAGTAGAAACGAAAAATTCCCCATCTTTGCTTACCTCTTGGCATCTTAACTTCCCTAAAAGATATCCCTACAACACGTGTGCCACTCTTAATTATTCTGCTCACACATCCCTGTGTTAAGCCGAATGTGTTTGCCAACACACTCTGAAATGAGCCACTTACATAAAATCTGAATGTCATTAACACCTGCAAATGATATGGCACAGCACAGGATCTTCTTGTCGCTGGTCCAACTAGTGGTTCAACTCTTGCACACCAGTGAAGGAGTTCTTGTCTGGGAAATATATAATATCTCAACAAATGTTCGTCACTGTAAGCAAATGGATCCATTCTCGACAGAGAAGAAATGAATAACATCAAGACGGCCCTTGACCCTGATATACTCTTAGGACGTCTCAAAGAGACAGACCCAAATCTATTTTTAAAATTAACCAGCCCGAGCAGTTCCTCGTACAGGACGCTCCACGTCTATCATCAGATAACTCCTGGCGGGCTCTCCATCCTGAGCCCGGCGAATCTTCACAGCAACAACAACAACATTCTGTCTCTAGTTCCTTTCAAGTCTCATCGCTCTTCGTAGTGCCAGTTCTACCTGTAAAACCACTTGTAACTCCATGTTCATTCACAGAAAAAGGTAAATAAACAAACTAAGCATCACTTGATACAGTTTATTAGGGAAACATCCACTATGCGACACTACGATCAGCTTAAGGGTGCTTGTCAGAAATCGTAGCGCTACGAGCAAATATGGCGGATGGAGGATCGTAAAATTTGTTTGAACATACACCTTAGCGGTTTACGAGCGCGCTATGATTATCGTACCCGCTACGATGATCTTAGGGGCCGTTACGAGCTTTCGAACAACCCACCCCTGATCATACCGTTCCGGGGCATTCAGTAATGGAAAAAAATATATATTCATAATTGAAATTCTCATATTCGTTAATGTTCCGTGCAGTTTTTAAATATATAAAATTTTATAATGAAAGTACCAGTCTAATATAGCCTATGCAACAGAGTCAGTTGAATTTATTATTTTTACAATAATTGAATGTTTCATAGAAAACCTCAAGTTTTCATGGATTAAGGGGAAACTATTTGATATGCTTTCTTTCCAGCCCTCTGGACTGGTGGTAGTTTTCCGTGATAAAATCGATAAAAGTTAACTAAAAATTTTCATTCCTGGCCTTACAAAAATCTTTAAAGTAATAATAATAATAATAATATCACATTCAATGTGTGGAGACCTCCAGCTTGTGGAAGCCCCTGGGCAGCTGCCTACTTTGCCCACTCCTAAAACCAGCCCTGATTACAACCAACAATTATAGAAAAACTAGAGTCACAAGAGCGATTACACACAACACAAAGAAGGTAGAGTCTGGCATACAATCTCTCAAAGAAAACGGGCACAAACCAGCCGTCACAAGCTGACTCACATCTCTCACCTACTAATCCACAACCCAGTGGCGACTCGCTCACTCACCCAGCAGGCATTAATTACGATATAAATTTACCACCAAAATCATTCATGCAAGTTATGATTAAGAGTAAATTGAGAAATTGTAATGTCATTGAATTAGAAGGAAGAGACTACTAGGATACATGGCCTTTTGATAGACGGTGCCTTATGTTGGGTAAATGACAAAAGTGAGACTAATGTCGTTTTAGATAACACCATGAATGGAGATGTAAAGATTAAAAAAGGAACCTGTAATTGTAGGTTAGAGATCTGCCCAACTCCTATACGCGAAGTGACAGTAGTGGGAGCATCGAGCAGAGTAAGCTCGTCAGATAGAGTGCATAAAGGAGCATTTGTTTTGCTCAGATAATTCTGATGTGGAAAATGATTTATTAGATTTATTACAGAAGCATCAACAGATTGTCGCACTACCTGGTGAAAACCTAGGGTGTACAAATCGAATCCAGCACCATCTATCTAGCTATCTATATACCTAGGTATCTTCCCCCAAAGGAAAGGGAGGTAGCCGAGACACACTTCCCATTTACTCATCCATTCAAACACATTCATTCGCATCTTAGCCCCCAAAGGGGAGAACGGACAGATCCTCACCGCACCACACCGCACGAGGGTCAACTGCACAAGCAATCAGTGACATCTGCAGCAGGGCCCGACAGCAGAGCTGGTTTACCCCTGCCACATCATAATAGACCCATCCCCTTACCTGCACCTGACCTGACTAGCTGATCAGACCAAATGCGGGAGAATATCCCCTCAGGGCTGCGTCATCATTTATTCATTCACAATTTCTCTCCATTTATTTCTGTCATGTACAGCCACTCTTCCTTGCTCAACAGACATCCCTCTCACATCCAGCGCTCTCTTCACATTGTCCATCCATCCTATTCGTGGTCTCCCTCTCAGCCTTACACCTCTCACATCAGATCTAGTTATCTTTTTCATCAATCGCTCATTATCCATTCTCTCCATATGCCCAAACCATCGCAACACCCTCTGCTCAACTCTATCAGCCATCTCCCGAACAACTCCAGTTCTCCTTCGCACTTCATCATTTCTCACTCGATCCATACGTGTCACTCCACACATACTCCTCAGACACCTCATCTCCATTACATTCAAACTTTTCCTCTCTGCTACACCCATATTCCATGTTTCAGCCCCATATAACGCAGCACCATATTAACATAAAACAGGATACACAACCAATCTATGTGTCAGTGCACAGAGTTGCACACTCACAACCTGCACTAGCAAAGCAGTATGTTGATGAAATATTAAGTTTGGACATCACTGAACCATCAGTGTCCCCATGGAATGCACCACTCTTCTTTGTCTATCTATCTATCTATTGCCAGACGCCTCAATCTCGTACGGGGTGGCCAAAACAAATCGCCTCCAAGTCGCCCTATCCCCCCCCATTTCACTGTCCTGCTCCCAACTCACACCCCCCTCTCTCATATATCTCTCCACTCCATCCCTCCATCTCATTCTCGGCCTCCCCTCCCTCTCCTCCCCTCCACCTCACTCACATAATCTCCTCGTCAGTCTCTCACCCTCCTTCCTCTCCACATGGCCAAACCATCTCAGTGTGTTCCTCCTAATGCTTCCTATCACATCCACATCCACACCACAATGTTGCTTTATATCCTCATTTGTCAGCCTGGCTTTCCATGTGACTCCACAGGCTCCTCTTAAATAACTCATTTCCACTGCTCTCACTTTTTACTTGTGTCCTACCAATAACGTCCACACTTCACTTCCATACGTTAGAGTTGATATCACAATACTGTCATATAGTAAAACTTTTTCATTTCCATGCTCACTTCCCTGTTTCTTACCACTGCTTTCAAGGAACCATCAACCTTTCTTCCTAGTTGCATCCTTTCAAGCACTTCGCCCTCCAAACTTCCATCCTTACTTATCACACTACTCAAGTTCTTAAACATACTCATATTTTCCATTTCCTCACCATCCAACCTGACTGTACATTCACTGACTTCACCTCGCTCAAAGACCAATACTTTACTCCTCCCTACATTCACCTTTAGATTCCGTTTCTTACACACTCTCCCAAACTCATCCACCAAGCCTTGCAGCTCCCCTTCGTCTTCACTTAACAATACAGTATCATCTGCAAATAACAGTACAGGGAGTTTCCAAACACTACCCTCTCTCACTAGGGTTTCTTCAACATCCACTGACGTACCTTGTATCTCTTATATTACCCCATCCATTGAACAACCATGGAGACATGACACATCCCTGTTTCAACCCAACTTCAAAGAGAAAAATTCACTCAGTTCACCATCCACACGCACTGAAGCCTCAGCACAGTCATACATACTCTTCACAGCATTCAACAACTTCCCATCTACTCCATATATTCTTAATACTTTCCACAATCCTTGTCTATCCACCCTGTCATGTTTTCTCCATATCCATGAAGGCCGCATACAACTTCTTTCCCTTCTCTAGAAACTTTTCCACTAAAGATCTAAGAATGAATATCTGATCTACACAACCTCTTCCCTTCCTGGAGCCTCCCTGTTCTTCTCCAAGTAACTCCTCTGTTATTTCCCTATCTCTGTCAATAAGTATCCTACCATACACTCTTCCTATTACACTAAGAAGATAAATACCCCTATGATTACCACACACTTCTTTTTCCCCTTTTTCTTTCTACAAGAGAATAATTATACCTGACTTCCAATCCTCCGGGATCTACCTTCCTCCCAGGCCAATCTGCACATCTTCCACATCCATTTTACTACTATCTCTCCCCCATGCTTCAGCATTTCACCATACACTGCATCAACTCCTGGAGCTTTCCCCAATTCGACTTTCTTCATTGCTTTCAGAAGTTCTATCCTACTGATTTCTTCCTGTTTTCTCACCTCCCTCCATCTCCCAGCCATTCCCAAGCCACTTATACTCGCATTACTTCCATTCTCTATGTTCAACAATTCCTTAAAGTGTTCTCTCCATCTGCTCACTCTTTCTCCCTTCTCCACTAGTAATCTACCATTTTTATCTTTCACTCCCCTACTAACTTCACTGCTACCCTGTCTCACTCTCTTCACCTATTTTCAGAACATTTTCTTACAGTCCCTCCACTTTACACTCAAATTCCTTCCAAATTCCTCATCCACTCTCCTCTTATTCTCTCTTACTAATTTTTTCACTTCTCTCTTCCTTTCTACATATAACTCTCTCTTTCGCCTCTCAACTTCTTCCACGCCCCTATTTCTCATCCATTCACTGTATGCTTTCTTCTTTTGTGCCACAGCCTGTCTCTCCTCTTCATTTCACCATGCTGTTCCTTGCACCCCCTTCCGTCTTTTCTTCACCTCACACACTACATCACATGCTACACATATTTGTTCTGTGAATATGTTGCACACACCTTCCACTTCCTCCGTCTGCTCCAATTCATATTTACCCAATCGTTTCTCCACTTCTCTCTTATACTCTGCCTTTTTCTCATCCTCTTGTAACCTTCCCACTCTCCTTGCAACTACAGTACTCCTTCCTCCCGTCCTTCCCTTCTTCTCTTTCTCCAGCTTACTTGGATCTTAATTCTGGCCACCACCAAGTAGTGGTCAGAAAGTCCACTCCCCCAGCCTCTATAAGCTCTTGCATCCATTACACATCTTCGCATCCTTTCATCCACACACACATAATCAACCATTGCCTTCCTTTCATTCAGTTCACCACCCACCCTTTTCATCACTCGCCATGTATACCTGTGGATCATTTCATGCCTGAAGAGGGTATTGGCTATCACCAACCCCCACCTGGCACAAATATCCACTAACGCACTGCCATTCTCATCTATCTCACCAGGCACTCCCCACTCACCAACTATTCCATCCACCTTCACATTCCCTACTTTACCATTCATATCACTGATCAAAAACACTCTCTCATTCCTTCCAAACTTTTCCATGCACACTTCCAGATTTGTCCAGAACTCTTCTCTTACTCTGCTTGCACAATCTTGCATTGGCGCATACATGCAACAATCACCCACATTTGTATTCCATCTTTCAGTATTACCCACACAAACCTTGACCCAACTGATCCATACTCTGTTATGTTATTCTTCCATCTTTTACTCACAACAATACACACTCCTTCTTTAACCCTCTCATTCTCACCTACTCCTGCACATATACCACATTCATACTCCCATTCTCTCACTCTCGCCTCACCATTTAGTTTCAGTTACTCCACATACATCCACTTTCGCACCCTTAAGCACCTGGACAATCTCTCTCTCTTTTACCTCATAATTTGCACCCCTTACATTCCACGTCGTGATCTGTGCGATGTCCTTTGTCCGATCCTTGGTCGTCATCTTTTGGTCAGTCCTTGTCTGAGGCTTCTTGTTCATCTTTTTAGTTAGCTGTTTTCCGGGGAGGGGCACTAACCCTCCGCCAGCCCTTCTAGTCGCCTCATACTACAAGCAGGGATACTGGGGGAGTATTCTTGAAAACCCCCCTACCCCCGGGGGGGGGTACCTAAACAAACTGGGGAAATGCATTATTGACTATCGTAAAGTTAATCAGGAAACGATTCCTGACCATTTTCCCATGCCATTGTTAAGTGATGTCCTGCGCAACATTGGACCAGAAAATATGGTCTGTTTTTACAATCGATTTATTATGTGGCTATTATCAGATAGGGCTAGATAAAGAATCCCACAAATACACTGCTTTCTCTACAGACAGTGGGCATTATTAGTATAAGAGAATGCCGATGGGATTAAGGACAGCTCCAGGCACATTCCAACAATTAATGAGTAGTGTACTGTCTGGAATATTAGGTGACAGTATATTTGTGTACTTGGATGACATCATAATTACAACACAAACAATAGATGAACATCTACAGAAATTAGACCAGCTCCTACACAAGTTAGTCAATGCTGATTTAAAAATTAAGCTGTCTAAATGTAAATTTTGCTTTAAGGAAATAAAATTCTTAGGCCACAGACTAGACGCAGAGGGGATCCACACCTCTGAGGACAAAATACAAGCAGTAAGGGATTTCCCTTAACCCACAAACGTGGATAAAGTAAGACATTTTTTGGACCTGGCCGGCTACTACAGATCGTTCATACAACAATTCTCTCACATAGCAGAACATTATTCCACCTACTGAAACCACGAGCAGTATTTCAGTGGGGAGAGGAACAAAAAAACAGCACCTTGCTTGGTCTATCCTAATTTCACAAAACCATTAATAATTTGCACAGATGCCTCCCTCAAAGGTTAAGGTGCTGTACTGATAAAAGATGTAAATACCAACCTATTGCTTTTGCCAGTAGACAAATAAAAGGAGCAGTGAAATATTATTGTACAAAAGACTTGAAGCCCTAGTGGTATTATTTGCTCTACATAAATTTTGTGACCTTGTGTATGGATACTAAATTCACCTATTCACAGACCACAAGCCTTTCTTGGGCATGTTCCAAGAAAAACTCCTCTCTGGGAGGAGAGCACGATGGAAATGTAAAATTCAGAATTACAATGTAAATATTCACTACATAAAAGATAGAGTAAATTTGGCAGCATATGCCTTATTGCAAAATCCATCAGCCAATGTCGCTACAATAAGTCCACGGGAATCATTCTCCAACAATGGTGAAACGATCCCTAAAAATCAAGAAATCTCACAGGCACAAAGACAGGACCCAGTATGGTCTAAAGTAATATATCATCTCGAGTCAGGCGATGATGTAACATTACCCAAGTTACATTTACCACTTGAACAATTCACATAGGTAAACAATGCCTTATATAGGGTAAATCCAGGACAACCAAACCATAGAAAAAATATTAGGCAGTTAGTTATTCCTAGTACAATGAGACCTCACATTTTAAGGATAATACACGATACTCCACACGCAGGGCATCCTGGCAAGGACAGGGCAGTCAGGCAGGCCCGGATATCATATTACTGGCCAACGTTACACAAAGACATACATAATCACATAGACAGATGCAAGTCATGTGCGAAACATAAAGGTTACATGTTATCGCCTGCACCTAGAGGGAAATATCCTGTACCTAGACAACCGTGGGACATTGTCGCGATTGATTTACTTAAATTACCCCTAACTACCAATCACAATCAATATCTTTTTGTTGCAACTGATCATTTCTCAAGATTTGTGATCTTGGTTCCACTTAAGGATAAAACAGCAGAAACAGTCGCACGGATGTTCATTGGTAATGTGATCTGTAGGTTTACCACATCAAAGCTGCTAATAAGCGACAATGGTAGTGAATTTAGCTCTGAAAGTTTACAAGAAATATGTAAACAATACAATATGAAGATAATATCTTGGCCTACCATCCAGCTTCCAATGGATTGGTGGAAAGGCAGAATAAAAAAATATTAGATGTACTACGGCACATTCTCAAAGAAAATTACGCAAACTGGGATGACTGGATCCCCAGAGATGAAGCATCAGTTAACTGTGAAATTAGTAAACCAATAGAAGATAAACCTCATTTTATCATTTACGGGTCAGACAAACGTCTCTCTTACGAGACGTTAGAAGGCGGGCAAATTCCTATATCTAATTATCACGATTATCCTAAACGTCGCTTACTTGAAATTCAAGAAATACACACAAAGGTAAAGAAACAGTTAACGATGTCCAAGGAAGAAAATATGACAAAATCATTTAATAAGAAGGCAAAAGAATCAAATATCAGCATAGGTGATATTGTCTATAGCCTCATTCACACTAGAATTAACAGTCTCCTAAATTTGAGGGCCCATACAGGGTAATCAAGAGAAGAGACAATAAGGTAGTGATTAAGTCACTATCAAGTGACGAAGAAAAAGAAACACATATTGATCACTTAAAAAAAGGTCTCAAGAAATTTAACTTGCAACTATAAAACACCAGAAACGACCGAAAACCCTAATACACACGGTGAAAATAAGCCTGAAGCAATCAACACATATCGGAATAAATTGCAGTCGCATACCAAACAGACAAGCATGGGTGCAACCAATACAGCTCTCACCATAACAAGGCATTTACATGACTTAGGAATCGATTTGGACTCCTTTTATAGGTAATAGGATTAAACAGGCCAAGATATCTGTATTATTCATCATCACTATCATCACCCTTAGCATAACTTGCTAACAACAGTGAATTAGATCTCTAATACAGTTGTTCTTTCGGTAGGTGAAGATGAGGCGCATAATTCCATGGATCATGTTCCTGTTGATATCAAGAGGATCACCTCACTTACATCCTCAACATGTAGTCCGACAGAGGTGCCTGATTATCCCAACAGCCTCAACAACAATTGTACAGGACATAATAAGTACCGAAGTTAGTTTGGACGTACTGCAAGACCTATGTTACGGAACAGCGAAAGATAATGTACACCTTAAGTGAGAATACTAAAAATCACTACTGTCCCGTAAAGTTCCAGGTTCAAAACAAAAGAGTTAGGTAAAATTACAAGTTAAAGTTTAATGCTCAAACTAACAACAAAACATTCAGGACTCATAAGGATAATGTAATGGCAAAAAAACAGGTTAAATATATGGTTAACTGCAAATAGCCTCTATTAACACGAAATTGGCAAGAGTAAATTTATCTAAGTCAGCCCTGTTAAAATGAGATACCAGATAATACTCAGTGAATGCCAGATATATTATTACAGATACAAAATATTATTAATGATGGCTGACAATAAGAACCCCACATAAATTACAAAAAACCTTACTAGGCCTAAGAATCAACCTTATGCTACACAGTACAAGAAAAAAAATGCAACAACAGTTATACTCAAATTACATACAGCTGCTAGATGGTTGGAGACTTCCTGAGCACTCACAATAATAACTGTACAGGGGAGGACAGAGATGTGAACAAAATGAGTAGATCTAAGTGGCAATAATGCAGAGACTGAGCTCATTATATAGGGGCCAGCAGAGCTTGATACAACTTGTAAGAAGGACGCGTAAATGAAGCCATAGGGGACAAAGAGCTGACAATCCTACTCTGAACAACAGAAAGGACGACTTACTCTACTATAACGGTAGAAGGGGGGACTGAGGCAGAACACGCTCGTGATCAAACATGCAGCATACTGTGCGTTAAAATTACACAAAGGATGATGAAATCATAGGCTATGTAACACCTCCCCACAAAGAAAAAGAAATTTACAAAGGAAATTTCTTATTACTCTAAAACAATCTGTCTAAAGTCTAGATAAGCAATGTGCAATAACATTTTCTTTCCCCTTGACATGTTGTATGTCTAATGAATACTGAAGAAGTAGACTCCATCTTGTCAATCTGATTTTTGTCTTTAAACTTACTAAGGAATTTCAGTGGGTTATGATCGATATAAATGACTATGGGGTCAAAACCAGAACACAAATAAAATGAAAAATGCTGTAAACCCAAAATCAAGGCCAAAAGCTCTTTCTCAATAGTTGAGTAGTTCTTTTGAGGTGGAGTGAACTTCTTACTGTAATAAGATACAGGGTGTTCAATACCCTGATCATCCTCTTGCAGCAAAACAGCCCCAGCTCCTGTATCACTTGCATCAACAGACATCTTAAAAGGCTTAGCAAAATTTGGAGTAGCGAGCACTGGCTGACTTAATAGGATAGCTTTAAGTTTGTTGAAAGAGGATTCACAGTTATCGGTCCAAACAAATTTAACTCCCTTTTTCAGTAGGTCTGTAAGTGGTGATACAAGAATAGAAAAGTTAAGAACAAATCTCCTGTAATAACCTACCATTCCCAAAAATCTTTGTAGCTCTTTCCTACTTTTAGGTCTGGGAAGATCACTCATAACCTGAACCTTAGCTCCTGGTGGTGCAACATGTCCATCACCAATTACATACCCAAGGTACTGAACTTTAGCTTGACCAAACTCACACTTTGATAAATTAGCTGCAAGATTAGCATGAACCAAACGCTCAAGAAATTTACTGACATGGCATAGGTGATCTTTCCAGTTGTCACTGAAGATTAATATATCATTAATATAAACAACACACCCTGCCAAACCCTCTGTTACAACATTCATGAGCTTCTGAAATGTGGCTGGTGCATTCTTCATACCATATGGCATTACAGAACATACAAAAGTCTTTCCTAGTGTTACAAAACATGAGATTTCCCTAGCACGTTCAGTCATAGGTACTTGCCAGTATCCCTTTAACAAATCAAACTTACTTATGTACCTAGCCTTTCCGATCTTGTCTATGCAATCTTCCATGCGAGGGAGAGGGTAAGTGTCTGTTTTGGTTATCTGATTAACACGTCTGTAGTCGATGCAAAGCCGCTGTGACCCACCTGGCTTAGGGACTAGAGTGACAGGAGAACTCCACTCGCTCTGACAGGGCTCAATCATCTTGTGGTCCAACAGGTAGCCAAGCTCCTTCTGGATGAGAGGAACTTTCACTAGGTTCACACAGTAAGGAGGCAATTTAATTGGCTTTGCGTCTCCAACATCGACATCATGCATCAACACAGTGGTTCTTCCTGGAGTAGCACGGAACACTTGCGGGTACTCCTGCAGTAATGCCGAAAACTCCTGCCTTTCCTCGGGAGGTAGATGAGAAAGCTTAGTCTGGAGATCATTCATGATATCAGGATTCTTCCCCAAACGATCACTCAGGCTCATACTCCATGGGAGAGCTTCACTTGCAGACTCGGGTGGAACAGCGACAGTGCAGACTGGATTATTTTCGTCCCGCCTGTGATATAACTTTAGCATGTTGATGTGACATAGTTGCTTGTTCTTTCTACGATCTGGTGTGGCGATGACATAGTTGACATCACTGAGTTTCTTCTCCACGAAATAAGGACCACTAAACTTGGCTTCAAGAGGTTGCCCATGAACTGGTAGCAGAATCAAAACCTGATCTCCTGGCTGAAAGTGGCGTAACCTGGACTTCTTATCATACCAAGTCTTCATCTTCTCCTGAGCAGCTCCTAAATACTTTCTTGCCAGCTGTAAAGCAGTGGACAGCCGTTCTTTGAACTTCATCACATACTCCAGCAGGTTGACGTCATCTTCCTCCGACAGCCAGCATTCCTTGAGTAGCTTAAGGGGTCCTCTTACTTCATGGCCAAACAGTAGTTCAAAAGGTGAGAAGCCCAGTGATTCATTTGGAGATTCTCTTGCGGCAAACACAACGAATGGAAGACCTTTATCCCAGTCTTTCTGATGTTCCAAACAGTATTTCTTGAGCATCGATTTGAGTGTTTGATGATATCTCTCCAACGCTCCTTGGGTCTGGGGATGGTAAGCTGAAGACGTGATCTGGGTGATGCCCAACTCTTTCAGAGACTGCTTGAAAACATTTGACATGAAATTACTTCCCCGGTCTGACTGTACCTCCTTGGGCAGACCAAACTTTGTGAAGAACCCTAGCATTTCCTTAACCACGTTCTTTGCTGAGATATTTCTAAGTGGAATGGCTTCAGGATAACGAGTAGCCATATCAATCAGGGTCAACACATAAGAAAATCCTGAAGAAGTCTTAGGAAGAGGGCCCACAATATCCACCAACACACGGGTGAAAGGCGCCTCAAAAGGAGAAATGGGAACTAGAGGTGCAACCTTTTCGGTCTGATTACACTTCCCCACAACTTGACAGGTGTGACAAGACTTACAATACCAGGAAACATCCCTGAAGATACCTGGCCAGTAGAAGTGTTTCAAAATGCGTGCCACAGTCTTCCTCACTCCAAGGTGTCCTGCCAAACTGGAATCATGAGCCACTGTAATGATATCTTGCCTACAAACACGAGAGATGACAACTTCATGTACAACCTCCCACTCACAGTCGGCTGATGCTGTTGGGGGTCTCCACTTCCTCATATGTACTCCTGACTTTATATAATAACAAGTAGAAGCACCGGCTGATTCTTCCTCATTGCAAGCAAAGTTAGCTAGACCTTTCAACTCAAGGTCAGCAACCTGCAACTCAACCAACTCTTGACAAGACAAATTATCAACACTACGGGGTACTGCCTCATCTGGTGAGTGGTCCAAATTAGCAAGAAAAGTGTCAGCTAGGATAACATCATCATCATCATTATCCTCTAAATCACCAGTAACTTTAGACTTAGCCCTAGTGACAGCACATGCAGGGAACACATCAGGGACATCACAATCCTGGGATGCAGCCACTGGCTCACTAGACAACTGAGGAGCTGGACACACTTGACTTCCACCAATATCATTTCCAAGTAAGAAAGTTACACCTGACATTGGGAGTGTCTCAACCAACCCAACCATAACGGAACCATTAACAAAACCAGACTCTAAATTCACTCTGCACAGAGGGACAGAGAAGTAATTATTCCCTACACCTTGTAAGATTACAGTTTCATCAGAGGAATTAACATTAGAGCCTAGAACACTGGTCAGCATAAGGGATTGGCAAGCACCTGTATCACGATATATTTTAACTGATTTCCTGTCATTACTGTCCAGAGGACTGACAAAACCTTCAGACAGGAAATTAGCACATGAACTCTTGAGAGTGTCACCCACGTTACTGCTCAAAAGAGGAGCTCCATCATGAGAATTTAAGTTACCCCTCAAAGCAGGTTCAATTAACTAAGTTAAAGAATTCTGGGAACTCTCAAGGGTGGACACTAGACCAATTGACTGAATATTTAAAGACTCCTTTTTGTTCACATCACGCTGTCTCCTGAAACATTTCTCCGTAGTATGACCAAGCTTACTACAATAAGTACATTTACTTTTCTGAAATCTAGAGGTGAAGCTGGTATTTACTTCCTGAGAAACATCATCTTTATTCTCTTTCCTGTTACCTGTACTCTGAGTAGAGGCAACGTACTTACTCTCAGCTTTCCTTTTTCCTCTAGAATATCTCTTGTGAGTGAGAACATATTCATCAGCTAAAACTGCAGCATCAGACAAATTATCTATTCTTCTCTCATCAAGATATAGGCTTACATCTTTATTAACACACCTCTTGAAGTCCTCCAGCAAAATCATCTGCTTAAATTTACCAAAATCAGAATCCACATTCTTAGAATTTAACCACTGCTCTAACAGATCTTTGATTTTTGCATACTCAACATGGGATTGCTTATCTTGCTTATAAGTTGTCCTAAATTTTACTCTATAGGCTTCAGGAACAAGCTCATAGGCCTTAAGAATCAAGCTCTTAACTACATCATAATTATCAGATTGATCCTGAGGCAAAGATGCATAAGTTACTTGAGCTTTACCGGTGAGAACAGTTTGAAGGAGTACTGGCCAATACTCTTTGTGCCAATTAAAACCTGTAGCTACCCTCTCAAACAACTGAAAATACTTTGTTAAATCAGATTCATTAAAAGGAGGGACAAGTTTAACATTTTTAGCCACATCAAAATCATCAGAGCTAGATGATCCAGTTCCACCTTGTTTCATGCGATACTCATTGTCTGCCTGAAGCCTAGCAAGTTCAATTTGTGCCTGAGCCTGTATCTGTGCCTCCTGAATCCGAGCCTGAGATTCAGCCTCCTTAGCATTTGCTTGAAATTCAGCCTCCTTAACACGAACCTCCTGCAGAGCTAGCTGTAACTTAGCTAATTCAATCTGCGTTTGCTCATTTGGAGGAGTTACATTAAACAAGCTCTTATTAATCATGCCAACAATTTGATCTTTAGAATGATTAGAGTGAACTGCAATTCCCAATTGTTGAGCAACAAGCTTAAGTTCATTCTTTGTTCTGTTTTCTACAACACACACAGTTTGCACATTTGACAAAAACTCTTTGGCTTCATCAAGTGTAGTAATAGTAGACATCATGAATAAATCACAGTCACAAAATATCGAGCAATATCCTTATGATAATATCCTGAATATCCTGATAAGAGGTCGCCAAATATATGTTACGGAACAGCGAAAGATAATGTACACTTTAAGTGAGAATACTAAAAATCACTACTGTCCCGTAAAGTTTCAGGTTCAAAACAAAAGAGTTAGGTAAAATTACAAGTTAAAGTTTAATGCTCAACCTAACAACAAAACATTCAGGACTCATAAGGATAATGTAATGGCAAAAAAACAGGTTAAATATATGGTTAACTGCAAATAGCCTCTATTAACACGAAATTAGCAAGAGTAAATTTATCTAAGTCAGCTCTGTTAAAATGAGATACCAGATAATACTCAGTGAATGCCAGATATATTATAACAGATACAAAATATTATTAATGATGGCTGACAATAAGAACCCCACATAAATTACAAAAACCTTACTAGGCTAAAGAATCAACCTTATGCTACACAGTACAAGAAAAAAAATGCAACAACAGTTATACTGAAATTACACACAGCTGCTAGATGGTTGGAGACTTCCTGAGCACTCACAATAATAACTGTACAGGGGAGGACAGAGATGTGAACAAAATGAGGAGTAGATCTAAGTGGCAATAATGCAGAGACTGAGCTCATTATATAGGGGCCAGCAGAGCTTGATACAACTTGTAAGAAGGACGCGCAAATGAAGCCATAGGGGACAAAGAGCTGACAATCCTACTCTGAACAACAGAAAGGACGACTTACTCTACTATAACGGTAGAAGGGGGGACTGAGGCAGAACACGCTCGTGATCAAACATGCAGCATACTGTGCGTTAAAATTACACAAAGGATGATGAAATCATAGGCTACGTAACACCTACCGGTAATGTTACAGAAGATATCAGGATCACTTAGAACTCTGTAAGCGGTATTAACACACCCTTCTTCACATGATCACCCCACACAGGAAATAGCTGAATAAATTAAATTAACTGACTGGAAGCTAGAGCAGGCTAAGCACGTAGTGATCGCCATGATCCAGGATATCCCATTAGCTGGGAGTAACACACTTGAAACATGAAACATCACAAATACACGTAACAGACACGGTTTGTTCGACCTAGGTGGAGAAATTTTGGGCAACATTTTTGGACTAGCTACAAAAAATGATCTAGAGGAAATAAATAACAAATTTAACAAAATAGCACAAATTCCCTCATACCAACATAAGTTGGCTGATACTCAGAATACCTTAATGCTGACGATTGTAAAGAACCTAAGGAAGGCAGAAGCATCACCTCTAGGAACTGTGGAGAAATTAATGCACTAGAAGGTAACAGTACACTATTCCTACACCTCTCTGTGATCATAGAGCATATTGACGTAATAATACTACAGTTAGACAATACTAGAGCTTAGTATCAGGCCTTCATGAAAGTAATTGCTAATGCTGGTAACGGAAAGATCACCATTAATTTACTTCCCATTCACAACCTCCGGCAAATAATTAGTCAAGGTATACATAAGCATGGATTGAAACCTTTGTTTGATGAAAAAAATCTGATCCTTTATTATCCATATTTGGAAGCAACACTCACAGCAACATCAATAGTAGTTCATGTACCATTCGTAACGGATGATTTTTTCACAGTCTATCAAATATACCCTTTTCCTTCTAAAAAAGATGACTCATTAGTCACCATTAACATCAAAACAGAAGTCATCGTGGTCTCCAAGAAACAGGACGCTGTCACTCCCACTAGTGAAACAACAACTGAACACAAATGTCCAACATCGTTACATGCATTTCACCTTTGTCCTGCTTACATCTTCACATTTCAGCCAGCTGAGGCAGTCCCATGTGAAATGGCCATCATTAAAGATCATGGCATCCCTCATCATTGCAACTTCACATATGCTCCAGATAAACTCGTCCATCATCAACGCACTGGACATTCACAGTTCTATTTCACTCAAACTACATCAGTTTTAGTGACCTGCCCAGACACAGCTCCAGCCCTTACATCAGCGCCTGGTTTATACATCTCACCAGATTACCGTGCAGTCCTGACACCTACACTATCCACCTTGCCGACTAAAAACCATTATGCCATTCTCAACCACACACACAAATAATTCCAGCCATTGTCTAGGATGGACTTAAATGTAAGTGCACACATTAAGTTGACTTCACCCAAGTATGAAACCATGCAACTAATAAGTTAGACAATGCAACCTTAGGAAGAATGCAGTAGGATTATGTTTAACCCATATTATGTATACAGCCCAGCTCCAGTCATCTTTGTAATTTTCTCCATCATAATTATTGTGTTAATTTTGGCGACGCACAGAATGTAAGCAAGGATTGCTAACCTGGAATCAGTGTTTAAGAACTGTTCTGTATAAGTTAGACAAAACTGCGTAAATATTGTAAATACTGTATATATATTTTATATAAAGTAACAAAATATGGATTACACATAATATAGCCTTACTTTAATTATGCTATCATATCTCATTTATATATATATATATATATATATATATATATATATATATATATATATATATATATATATATATATATATATATATATATATATATATATATACAGCAAGTCCTTCTCATATATATTGTATAACTGACTACAGTATACTTGCCATTGTATTATTTTACTATTACTATTATATTACACACGTACAATTTTCTAACTACATTATCCCAATTATGTAACTTTACAATATTATGTATTTCACTTGATTACCTTACAAAATGATTGTAATAGTATGCAGTAATATGTTATGACAGTGTTTACTGTCGATGGTACGCCAGTTTCGCATGACCGAGCGATATGTAAGCATAATATAACACAATACTATACTGTATGTAACTATTGTATATAGCTATAGGTAACAATATGTAGAACAGGTAGTTATGTCTGAGTCCTCCAGGAAGAGTAAGAGAACGCATCTCCTTGCCTAGATGAACCAGGTGTGTCAATTCACATAATGTATATCCACAACCCTTGTTGTCCCAGACCATCAAGAATTCTTAACCATACGATGTATCTCAAACTTCCTCGTAGGTCAGACGAACAAGAATTTCATGACATATTCAAACACGTGGAGTAACCAGCCCTAGTCAGTTAGTCCATGTGATAGGAAATTTACTGTACACCTCCTCCCCACGCTCTGTATAATGTCGGAGAGATTACCTTCAGATCAGAAAGGGGGTTAGAGAGAGAAAGGGGAGAGAAGGGCTGGTGAGAAGGTTAGACGTTAGTATCACACTCTATTAAACTGTAGCTCACCTTTTTTCTTATATAACTTTGTGCAATAAACTTTGTAACCCAAGAGTGCTGTAATTCACCTCG
>NC_136993.1:24965734-24968234 GCF_032717465.1 Coenobita brevimanus
CAACATTCATATAGAAAAATTTCACTCAGTTCACCATCCACACTGCAGATACTGTACTTAATCTTCACTGCATTCAGCTGCTTCCTATTTACTCCATGTATTCTTAATGTTTTCCATTTCCTTTGTCTATCCACTTTGTCATATGCTTTCTCCAAATCCATGAAGGCCGCTTCTTTCCCTTCTCTAGAAACTTTTCCACTAAATACCTTAGGATGAACATTTGATTTAGACAACCCTTCCCTTCCTAAACCCTCCCTGTTCTTCTCCAACTAATTCCTATGTTAATTCCCTGTCTATGTATCCTGCCATATACTTTTCCTATTACACTAAGAAGACCAATGCCCTAATGCTTAACACACTCTTCTTTTTCCTTTGTAAACGGGAGTAATTATACATGACTTCCAATCCTCAGGGACTCTTCCTACCTTCCAGGTCAATCTGCACGTCTTTGTAGAGTTGGTTTATTGCGTTTATTGTCGACTATAATTATGAATTGCCCTTTTTTTAGATTACCTCCAAATATATTTAAAAAGCACTTTGCACGGCTAATTAAGTTAGAGGTCGAAGATCTTGTCAGGAAAGCACAGAAAATATATGACTATTCAAAAAGTTTAAGTAATAATCAATACAAACACTGGTTTTGATACACTTGAAATAAATAAGAAGTAAACTGTGATATTAATAAAATGAGTAAGCAAAATAGTCGTCAGGAAAACAGAAAAATACTGATTATGTTGAAAGTTCAAGCGCTGATCAACAGAGTCTGCCGGGACTTCTGCTTGCGTGCGGCTTCGTTTCTCCAGTATATAAGCACGTGAATCTACTCCCGCAGATCATATCGAGGTTGTGTCTCCTTCGTATCCTCTGACTGCTAACCGTCCGTATCCAGAGTAAGAATCCGTCTCTCTCTCTCTCTTCTCCGGTATGATTAGGATAACTCTTTTCTCTCCAAGGACACATTGATTTTTTTTAATAATGTTAAAACCAGAGAATTTTGTTAGCCGAGAGACTTTCTGAAGCAAAATACGCGAAACCCTTCTTGAGTAAGTTTGAAATGCATGAATTTCCTTTACCATATAATAGTCCCTACATGACTGAATAAACACCCAAGTGCGTCACGGGCGTCGAAATTGTTAAAGATTCTTATTTTGCTGGAATACATTTAAATAAACAGCTTTCGTCGTGGTGTCAGAAAATCTGCCCATTAGACATTTCAGTTCAATAACGTATTTTCACTATACTCCTGATTCCCTCAGATAGTTATATTCAGCTTAGAGGAGACTTTTCCCGCTACAGATATTTAATATAGCCTTCGTTTTCCTCTCCACGAGAAGAGATTTACCCAAAGCTCAATAAAATCGTCTACAGCGAACAAGAATATGTAAATAAAACATCACCGAACTGAAGGGATTTATCCCAGCGAAGAGCATTTTATTTATTTTTTTTTCGGTATCGTTTTATTTTTCCATCCGTGATTTTATTGTTAGAAAACTTCTTTCGTGATGCACGGGCTAGAAAAAAAAAAAAAACTTTAACCGCTTTACCAGGATAAATCCCTCTCAAGATGAATAATATTGGTGGTAGCAAGAATATAAAAACACCTCACTACAATTAGGTGACACATTTTGTTTTTCCTGCAATAGCCACATGATTTTATTCAAATTAGGACAGGTCATTAGCTGCGAAAGAACTAACGAGGTCTATAGCTAACCTCCCAAGTACAGTCTCTCTCTCCAGATTGGAATAAAATCGTCTGGAGGAAGCAAGTAGCTCTGATCTGAGTCAGTATCCTTGTCGAGTAAGAAAACTCCCTAACACCTATTCTCAAGTGATTTACTTTGCTTATTACACTGCTTTCCCCAGTGTTCTATAAATCCATCTAATATCGCCATATTCTGCATGAATAACGTACAAATGGTTTTTAACCAGGCATATCCCTACTTTACTCTTGCTGTCAATAGACAGTTTTCTTCAGCTTCAAGGGAGACTTCTTGAGCTGAATAAGTTAGTTACAGATATTTTGTATGTGCTTTTCACTTCTAGAGATTTTCCTTGAGTTAAATTTATCCGTCTGTCAGTAAGATGAGAAGGAAAAAGATACCATCGTCATGAAGGGGTTAACGTAAACTGACCCTGTTTTTTTTTTTTTTTTTTTCCAGTAAACTAGCAACAGTGCCGACAGTTGATGGGGTAGAAAAGTTAGTGGGATTTGTCAGGTGCGTGTCATTAATCTAGTTTAACCCCTTTAAGACGTTGACATCTTTATGTATTACATTTTTGCTGCTACCTAACGAATTTACTTGAGTTAGGTAAGACAGTTTGTACTGAAAAGGTTAATAAAGCCTATAACCCATCCAGATCAGCATGTACTTCCCACTATGAAAAAGTATATATATATATAGAAATGGTAGGAAAAAATTAGTGTAAAGTGTGAAAAATAAAAAAATTACTGGGCTGAACAGATTAAAAATAAAATAGTGAAAAGCAAAGTGACGATGTT
>NC_136993.1:24973234-25035734 GCF_032717465.1 Coenobita brevimanus
TAATTTCACTGACGAGCATTTAATTACGATTTACAAGTGATATGCACTGTCAGATCGAATATTGCTCACCCTTGCAGTACGGATGTGCGGAGGTTGCAATAAAACAACGGGTCAAAATCAAAACAAAGCTGTAAGAATAATTAATAATCCAGCAATTACGAATGAACTACCTCCTCTACAGGTAAGATGGCATGATATATACATTCCATAGTTTTGACAGATACTGTTACAGCAAATGCTTCCATGAAGTTGCATCCATTATAGCTCTCCACACCTTCCACGGTGCTACACAGGCAATTAATAGCGCTCATGACTTGCCTGTCACACTCCAATATTGCAGAACGTCTGCCTGTCAAAATTTATTTATTCTCCTAACCGCTTCTCTTTGGAATTCACTTCTCCAGATGAGTTTCCTTTCAAACTACAACCCACACCAACATGAAGAATTTCTTATGAATAGAGGACACCGGTTGTCTGATGTTTGGATTTTTTTTTCTATAAACTGTTTTTCTCTACTCATCTTTGTTCTCTCTCTCTCTCTCTCTCTCTCTCTCTCTCTCTTTATATATATATATATATATATATATATATATATATATATATATATATATATTTATATGTATGTCTCATCTCATCTCATCAGCCGTTTGAGTGTCCACTGCAGGACCGGCCTAGCCCTACCGAAATGGGGACGATACAGCCATTGTATCTCTATCAAGTGGCTTAGGCTGTCTGGTAGAGATTGTATGTAGGGTGAGAAGTGCTTGTAAGTGTAATTGTTGTGTTGGAGTGGCTTTGGATGTGTGTGTAGTCTGTGAACCAAGTGTAATCGGCCTGCCCAAGCCGATTGGGTGTAAGCATACTTTAGCATGCGACACTGGTTCAATCACAGCACCCCTTGTATCCGCCAATGCCGTAGGTGGCCAGAAGAACGCTCCCAAAGTTTATTACCCTGGCGGGGAGCGAACCTTCGTTCTTCAGTGTACGAAAATGCGCACATTACTACTGTACCACAGACGCTCTCTCTCTCTCTTTCTCTCTCTCCCTCTCTCTTTATATATATATATATATATATATATATATATATATATATATATATATATATATACAGGTTATCCCTTAATTCACGCGAACTTTTTTCACGCGACTTCGGTTATCCACGAATTTTTCGTACAATAATTAAAACAAAATTATAGTATTCAAATAAGTAATTTTAATATACAAGAGAAATAAATAAAATATAAAAAATGCCTACCTGCTGCCCGTGTGCACACATATATGTATGTGTGTGTGTGTATGTGTGTGTGGGAGCCTGGGAGATCGGTCTACCACGCACCACACAGTCAGTTTGAATCCGGCGGTCGAACCATGCATGACTTGCAAATCGTTATTTGTGGCTTATTTTTCTGCCTTCCAGTAATTGCTTGCCTGGTCTGTCAGCATGGGGCATAAGCGTAGTGCTAGTGATGCATGTGGTAACACCAAAATTGACTTGTAAAGTGATGTTGCTGACAGAGAAAGTTAAAGTGTTGGACAGACTTCAGGGAGGAATGTCGGCGACAATTCTCCACCAGGACGATTCCCCGTCATTTATTTACATACCAGTTTATTTAGCAAGTACAGTACACTAGTTTTTTACTTATATGAGTTATAAAATCTCCCTGAAAATTAGTTATTAAAGTATTAATTAATCAGTAATAAGTATATTAATAGAATGACGGGGAATTGTCCATGTTTTGACGGTGAATTGACTTGATGGTGAATTGTCTCAGAACCGTATGTTTGGGGTGAGTCAACTGTTCATACAATAAAGAAGGAGAACGTAGCATACGGGAGGCAGTGAGGGCTAGTGCACCAGACTGCTAAAGTGTCTCCACCTACACCTGTGAATTGTCTTGTAACCGCATGTTTGGGGTGAATGAGTCAACTGTTCATACAATAAAGAAGGCAGAATGTAGCATACGGGAGGCAGTGAGGGCTAGTGCACCAGACAGCTTACCACACACGAAGGGTCTGGGAACCTAACCCTCGCATGAATTAAGGGCTTACCTATATATATATATATATATATATGTATATATATTCACACATATATACATATATATATGAACATATATATATACATACTGTTACATAGCCTATGATTTCATCATCCTTTGTGTAATTTTAACGCACAGTTGCTGCATGTTTGATCACGAGCGTGTTCTGCCTCAGTCCCCCCCTTCTACCGTTATAGTAGAGTAAGTCGTCATTTCTGTTGTTTCAGTGCGGGATTTTCAGCTCTCTGTCCCCATGGCTTCATTTGCGCGTCCCTCTTACAAGTTGTATCAGGCTCTGCTGGCCCCTATATAATGAGCTTAATCTCTGCATCATTGCCACTTAGATCTGCTCCTCATTTTGTTCACATCTCTGTCCTCCCCTGTGCGGATGTTGTTGTTGTGAGTGCTCAGGAAGTCTCCAACCATCTAGCAGCTGTGTGTAATTTGAGTGTGGCTGTTGTTGCATTTTCTTGTACTGTATAGCATAAGTTTAATTTGTAGGCCTAGTGAAGTTTTTGTGATTCGTGTGGGGTTCTTTATGTCAGTCATTTTTTATAATAGTTTGTATCTGCAATTATTTATCTGGCATTCACTGAGTATTATCTGGTATCTCATTTTATCAGGGCTGACTTAGATAAGATTTACTCTTGCTAATTTCGTGTTGGTGGAGGCTGTTGCAGTTGACCATATGTTTAGCCTGTTTTTTGCCATTACATTATCCTTATGAGTCCTGAATGTTTTGTTGTTAATTTAAGCATTAAACTTTAACTTGTAATTTTACCTAACTCTTTTGTTTTGAACCTGGAACTTTGCGGGATGGTGGTGATTTTTGGCGTTCTCACTTGAAGTGTACGTTATCTTTCTCTGTTCCGTAACATAAATTTGGCGACCTCATATCAGGATATTCAGGATATTATCATAAGGATATTGTTTGATATTTTGTGACTGTGATATATTCATGATGGCTACTATTTCTACACTTGATGAAGCCAAAGATTTTTTGTCAAATGTGCAAACAGTGTGTGATATAGAAAACAGAACAAAGAATGAACTTAAGCTTGTTGCTCAACAATTGGGAATTGCAGTTCACTCTCATCATTCTAAAGATCAAATTGTTGGCATGATTAATAAAAGCTTGTTTAATGTAACTCCTCCAAATGAGCAAACGCAGATTGAATTAGCTAAGTTACAGCTAGCTCTGCAGGAGGCTAAGGCTAAGGAGGCGGAGTCTCGTGTTAAGGAAGCAAATGCTCGTATTGAAGAGGCACAGGTACAGGCTCAGGCACAAATTGAACTTGCCAGGATCCAGGCAGACCATGAGTATCGCATGAAACAAGGTGGAACTGGATCATCTAGCTCTGATGATTTTGATGTGGCTAAAAATGTTAAACTTGTCCCTCCTTTTAATGAATCTGATTTAACAAAGTATTTTCAGTTGTTTGAGAGGGTAGCTACAGGTTTTAATTGGCCTAAGGAGTATTGGCCAGTACTCCTTCAAACTGTTCTCACCGGTAAAGCTCAAGTAACTTATGCATCTTTGCCTCAGGATCAGTCTGATAATTATGATGTAGTTAAGAGCTTGATTCTTAAGGCCTATGAGCTTGTTCCTGAAGCCTATAGAGTAAAATTTAGGACAACTTACAAGCAAGATAAGCAATCCCATGTTGAGTATGCAAAAATCAAAGAAGATCTGTTAGAGCAGTGGTTAAATTCTAAGAATGTGGATTCTGATTTTGACAAATTTAAGCAGATGATTTTGCTGGAGGACTTCAAAAGGTGTATTAGTAAAGATGTAAGCCTATATCTTGATGAGAAAAGAATAGATAATTTGTCTGATGCTGCAGTTTTAGCTGATGAATATGTTCTCACTCACAAGAGATATTTTAGAGGAAAAAGGAAAGCTGAGAGTCAGTACGTTGCCTCTACTCAGAGTACAGGTAACAGGAAAGAGAATAAGGATGATGTTTCTCAGGAAGTAAATACCAGCTTCACCTCTAGATTTCAGAAAAGTAAATGTACTTATTGTAGTAAGCTTGGTCATACTACGGAGAGATGTTTCAGGAGACAGCGTGATGTGAACAAAAAGGAGTCTTTAAATATTCAGTCAATTGGTCTAGTGTCCACTCTCGAGAGTTCCCAGAATTCTTTAACTGAGTTAACTGAACCTGCTTTGAGGGGTAACTTAAATTTCAATGATGGAGCTCCTCTTTGAGCAGTAACGTGGGTGACACTCTCAAGAGTTCATGTGCTAATTTCCTGTCTGATGGTTTTGTCAGTCCTCTGGACAGTAATGACAGGAAATCAGTTAAAATGTATCGTGATACAGGTGCTTGCCAATCCCTTATGCTGACCAGTGTTCTAGGCTCTAATTTTAATTCCTCTGATGAAACTGTAATCTTACAAGGTGTAGGGAATAATTACTTCTCTGTTCCTCTGTGCAGAGTGAATTTAGAGTCTGGTTTTGTTAATGGTTCTGTTATGGTTGGGTTGGTTGAGACACTCCCAATGTCAGGTGTAACTTTCTTACTTGGAAATGATATTGGTGGAAGTCAAGTGTGTCCAGCTCCTCACTTGTCTAGTGAGCCAGTGGCTGTGTCCCGGGATTGTGATGTCCCTGATGTGTTCCCTGCATGTGCTGTCACTAGGGCTAAGTCTAAAGTTACTGGTGATTTAGAGGATAATGATGATGATGATGTTATCCTAGCTGACACTTTTCTTGCTAATTTGGACCACTCACCAGATGAGGCAGTACCTTGTAGTGTTGATAATTTGTCTCGTCAAGAGTTGGTTGAGTTGCAGGTTGCTGACCCTGAGTTGAAAGGTCTAGCTAACTCTGCTTACAGTGAAGAAGAGTCAGCCGGTGCTTCTACTTGTTATTATGTAAAGTCAGGAGTACTTATGAGGAAGTGGAGACCCCCAACAGCATCAGCCGACTGTGAATGGGAGGTTGTACATCAAGTTGTCATCCCTCGTGTTTGTAGGCAGGATATCATTCGAGTGGCTCATGATTCCAGTTTGGCAGGACACCTTGGAGTGAGGAAGACTGTGGCACGCATTTTGAAACACTTCTACTGGCCAGGTATCTTCAGGGATGTTTCCTGGTATTGTATGTCTTGTCACACCTGTCAAGTTGTGGGAAAGTGTAATCAGACCGAAAAGGTTGCACCTCTAGTTCCCATTCCTCCTTTTGAGGCGCCTTTCACCCGTGTGTTGGTGGATATTGTGGGCCCTCTTCCTAAGACTTCTTCAGGATTTTCTATGTGTTGACCATGATTGACATGGCTACTCGTTATCCTGAAGCCATTCCACTTAGAAACATCTCAGCAAAGAACGTGGTTAAGGAAATGCTAGGGTTCTTCACAAAGTTTGGTCTGCCCAAGGAGGTACAGTCAGACCGAGGAAGTAATTTCATGTCAAATGTTTTCAAGCAGTCTCTGAAAGAGTTGGGCATCTCCCAGATCACGTCTTCAGCTTACCATCCCCAGACCCAAGGAGCGTTGGAGAGATATCATCAAACACTCAAATCGATGCTCAAGAAATACTGTTTGGAACATCAGAAAGACTGGGATAAAGGTCTTCCATTCGTTGTGTTTGCTGCAAGAGAATCTCCAAATGAATCACTGGGCTTCTCACCTTTTGAACTACTGTTTGGCCATGAAGTAAGAGGACCCCTTGGCTTACTCAAGGAATGCTGGCTGTCGGAGGAAGATGACGTCAACCTGCTGGAGTATGTGATGAATTTCAAAGAACGGCTGTCCACTGCTTTGCAGCTGGCGAGAGAGAATTTAGGAGCTGCTCAGGAGAAGATGAAGACTTGGTATGATAAGAAGTCCAGGTTACGCCACTTTCAGCCAGGAGATCAGGTTTTCATTCTGCTACCAGTTCATGGGCAACCTCTTCAAGCCAAGTTTAGTGGCCCTTATTTCGTGGAGAAGAAACTCAGTGATGTCAACTATGTCATCGCCACACCAGATCGTAGAAAGAGCAAACAACTTTGTCACATCAACATGCTAAAGTTATATCACAGGCGGGACGAAAATAACCCAGTCTGCACTGTAGCTGTTCCACCCGAGTCTGCAAGTGAAGCTCTCCCATGCAGAGTGTGCCTGAGAAATAGTTTGCGGAAAAATCCTGATATCATGAATGATCTCCAGACTAAGCTTTCTCATCTAGCTCCCAAGGAAAGGCAGGAGTTTTCGACATTACTGCAGGAGTACCCACAAGTGTTCCGTGACACTCCAGGAAGAATCACTGTGTTGATGGATGATGTCGATGTTGGAGACACAAAGCCAATTAAACTGCCTCCTTACCGTGTGAACCCAGTGAAAGTTCCTCTCATCCAGAAGGAGCTTGGCTACCTGTTGGACCACAAGATGATTGAGCCCTGTCAGAGTGAGTGGAGTTCTCCTGTCACTCTAGTCCCTAAACCAGGTGGGTCACAGCGGCTTTGCATCGACTACAGACGTGTTAATCAGATAACCAAAACAGACACTTACCCTCTCCCTCGTGTGGAAGATTGCATAGACAAGATCGGAAAGGCTAGGTACATAAGTAAGTTTGATTTGTTAAAGGGATACTGGCAAGTACCTATGACTGAACGTGCTAGGGAGATCTCATGTTTTGTAACATTAGGAAAGGCTTTTGCATGTTCTGTAATGCCATGTACAGATTGTTTTAGAGTAATAAGAAATTTCCTTTGTAAATTTCTTTTTCTTTGTGGGGAGGTGTTACATAGCCTATGATTTCATCATCCTTTGTGTAATTTTAACGCACAGTTGCTGCATGTTTGATCACGAGCGTGTTCTGCCTCAGTCCCCCCCTTCTACCGTTATAGTAGAGTAAGTCGTCATTTCTGTTGTTTCAGTGCGGGATTTTCAGCTCTCTGTCCCCATGGCTTCATTTGCGCTGTCCCTCTTACAAGTTGTATCAGGCTCTGCTGGCCCCTATATAATGAGCTTAATCTCTGCATCATTGCCACTTAGATCTGCTCCTCATTTTGTTCACATCTCTGTCCTCCCCTGTGCGGATGTTGTTGTTGTGAGTGCTCAGGAAGTCTCCAACCATCTAGCAGCTGTGTGTAATTTGAGTGTGGCTGTTGTTGCATTTTCTTGTACTGTATAGCATAAGTTTAATTTGTAGGCCTAGTGAAGTTTTTGTGATTCGTGTGGGGTTCTTTATGTCAGTCATTTTTTATAATAGTTTGTATCTGCAATTATTTATCTGGCATTCACTGAGTATTATCTGGTATCTCATTTTATCAGGGCTGACTTAGATAAGATTTACTCTTGCTAATTTCGTGTTGGTGGAGGCTGTTGCAGTTGACCATATGTTTAGCCTGTTTTTTGCCATTACATTATCCTTATGAGTCCTGAATGTTTTGTTGTTAATTTAAGCATTAAACTTTAACTTGTAATTTTACCTAACTCTTTTGTTTTGAACCTGGAACTTTGCGGGACGGTGGTGATTTTTGGCGTTCTCACTTGAAGTGTACGTTATCTTTCTCTGTTCCGTAACAATACACACACACACACACACACACACACACAATTCCAAAGAAAGGAAGTTCCTCTGACCCCTCTGATTACAGTCCAATAGCTGTCACTTCTTCTCTTGGTAAGGTATTTCAAACTTTGATTAATAAGCACATAGTTAAACATCTTGAATCCAACAACTTAATTAGTGACACACAATATGGTTCTCCTCACGAAAGATCCACCATTGACATACTCAATCTCCTGACTCATACCATCCATCAATCAATCGACCTACATGGAGAAACTCGTGCAGTAGCCCTTGATATTTCTAATGCTTTCGACAGAGTATGGCACCGTTCTCTGTTCTCTAAACTCCCTTTGCTTTGGACTAAAGTCTTTTGTCCCTTTGATTTCCTCATATCTCAGTGACAGAAAAATAAGAGTGTAAGTAAATGATGCATATTCCAATTTCCACCCAGTTAACGCTGGCGTGCCGCAGGGATCAGTCCTTGCGCCAGCCCTGTTCCTGGTTCATATTAATGATCTCTTATCTATCACCCACAATCCCATCCATTCATATGCAGATGACTCAACACTTCATAGTTCATTCACAGTCAGACACTCATTTACAAAGTCTGATATCTCTAACTCTCAACTTATTACAGTCATCTCCATAAATCATAACTTATCTACAATCAGTGAATGGAGACAAAACAACCTTGTCTCATTTAATGCTAGTAAAACTAAATACAAACAATTTACTGATAGACAGGTATTGCCAGACTCGTATAATACCTTCAATGGTACAAATATTCCCATCTCCAAAAGTACTGAAATTCTTGGTGCCTCAACAATGCCCTCAGCTGGACCTCTCATGTCAGATCACTTGCTAAAACTGCTTCAAAGAAGCTTGGATTATTGTACAAAGTCCGTAACTTCTTCACTGACGAGCAGTTAGCTATAATTTATAAGTCACGTGCTCTCTCAGCTTGAATACTGCTCACCCTTGTGGAATGGATGTGGAGAGGTTGCATTAAAACAACTAGACAAAATTCAGAACAAAGCTGTTAATATTATTAATAACCTGCTATTACTAATAAACTACCTCCCCTACAAGTAAGAAGGAATGTTGCCTCCCTTGCATTATTTTACAGATATTTTTTTAGCAAATGCTCAGACGAAGTTGCATCCATTGTGCCACCTCTTCATGCCTTCCCTCGTGCTACACTGGCATCTGGTAGCACTCATGACTGGAATGCCACTCAGCCATATTGCAGAACCTCTGCCTAAAAGAATTCTCTCATTCTCCGAACTGCATCTCTCAGGAACTCGCTTCCCCAGAGTTGTTTCCCTCAAAACTTCAACCTAGAGCTGATCAAGTCTAACTGTTACAGATACTTTATGAACAGAGGACACCAGTAATATGGTGTATGGATTATTTTTTTGTACTCATTTGTTTTTCCTTCCCCTGCTCTGTTATTGATATATATATATATATATATATATATATATATATATATATATATATATATATATATATATTACAACTTCTGCAGGTCATCTTGGACATTGTAGCTTCCACAGAAAAAGCAAAAAGTAACTGGCTAAGAAATATCTTCAACGGACGTTTACCAAGGATTCTATAAACTAGATGCATGAAGTTCTTGATGTCAAAGCATACGAGATACGATCAATTATATAACAAAATGAAAGTTTGTGGGCCTGTTTATCTCTCCCTTTTTCCATACTTTGCAATGTACCGTATAAGTTACATGTTACACACACACACACACACACACACACACACACACACACACATATATATATATATATATATATATATATATATATATATATATATATATATATATATAAGAAACAGAGCAGAGGAAGCAAAAACAAATAAATACAAAAAACTAATCCATACACCAGATTACTGGTGTCCTCTGTTCATAAAGTATCTGTAACAGTTAGACTTGACCAGCTCTAGGTTGAAGTTTTGAGGTACAAGGGAGGCAACATTCCTTCTTACTTGTAAGGGAGGTAGTTTGTTAGTAATAGAAGGGTTATTAATAATTTTAACAGCTTTGTTCTGAATTTTGTCTAGTTGTTTTAATGCAACCTCTCCACATCCATTCCACAAGGGTGAGCAGTATTCAAGCTGAGAACGCAAGTGACTTATAAATTATAGCTAACTGCTCGTCAGTAAAGAAGTTACGGACTCTGTACAATAATCCAAGGTTCTTTGAAGCGGTTTTAGCAAGTGAGCTGACATGAGATGTCCAGCTGAGGGCATTGTTAAGTGAGACACCGAGAATTTCAATACTTTTGGAGATGGGAATATTTGTACCATTGAAGGTAATATCCGAATCTGGCAATAGGCTTACCTGTCTACAGTACCAGTAAATTGTATATATTTATTTTTACTAGCATTAAATGAGACAAGGTTGTTTTGTCTCCATTCACTGATTGTAGATAAGTCATGATTTATGGAGATGACTGTAATAAGTTGAGAGTTAGAGATAACAAACTTTGTAAATGGGTGTCTGAGTGTGAATGAACTATGAAGTGCTGAGTCATCTGCATATGAATGGATGGGATTGTGGGTGATAGATAAGAGATCAGTAATATGAACCAGGAACAGGGTTGGTGCAAGTACTGATCCCAGCAGCACGCCAGCGTTGGGTGACTCTACACTGAGTGACAAGCCAAATTGTTTCCTGTATACCAGGAAACCGTTTACTATGCTGGATGGTAACCATATAACCAAATTTTGGCGCCTGGTGGTCTAGTGAGTAGTTATTGCGCTCCAATCGGATTGAGTCCGTGAAGATTTATATCCAAGGGATGATTAGGGTTGATTGCTCATGTAATGCCACTCAGGGATGAATGAGGCTGGTCACTCTCATCATAAATGTCAGGACCAACTGCTCAGCCCCGGGCTCCTACGCTCCTCATGGGGCAATGTAGGATTGGATGATGGATGGATGGATATATATATATATATAACAACTTCTACGGGTCATCTTGGACATCGTAGCTTCCATAGTAAAAGGAAAAAGTAACTGGCTTAGAAATATCTTCAATGAACATTTACCCATGATTCTATAAACTAGGTGAATGAAGTTCTTGATGTCAAAGCATACGAGATACGATCATTTATATAACAAAATCAAAATTTTTGGGCCTGTTTATCTCTCCCTTTTTACGTACTTTGGAATGTACCGTATAAGTTACATGTTACTTGATTATAATATTTAAGAAAATAAAATATATTTCCGACATAAGAGTGCATATTAATTCAGGTGCATATATCTCATTAACAATAATATATATATATATATATATATATATATATATATATATATACATATATATATATATATATATATATATATATATATATATATATATATATATATATACATACAGAGTTGGGTGCTTCCGCCACCCCTTCCGCAAGCCACAAATTCCACAATTGCAAAAGTTTGATATCGTTTGCTATTTGCATTTGCAACTTATTTTAGGCAAATTTGAGATACTGCATTTTTGAAAGTACTTCCGCAAACGCAAACCTGCTCACAAACCAACCTGACCTCTGTGAACTTTGATCAATTGTTTTTATGATAAGCAACTTGGACCTACTCAAGATGGAGTTGTCTCAGTTGTTGGAGGAGTCTGACTGTTACAGGAGTGAGGATTGAGGATGTTAGAGTCAAGGAATAAAGGTCGAGTGGGGCCAAGTGTCAAGTGTGAGCTGTGAAGGGTAATAATTTAATTCATTTATCTGCAGTATTGAATGATTTACCCTTGTTTTGTAGTAAAAAAGTCCAGTATACTAATATCATTTAAAGTACTACAGAACCCCATAATTGCCAAACTCATAAATAATTACTTCACTTATTTGTGAATTCTTACCCCAAAAAAAGTCGAATTAAAAAAAAAAAATAATCTAGAGGAATATGAATTGAATTTGTAAGGTCTTTCTGCTGAAAATTATACGGTACATTTAGCGCTCACTTTCTTTCCTTTTTGTGTGTATATGTGAAATAGAGAGTATTGGTGCAAAAAATAATGTATTTCATTAGCCCCTTAATAACCCCCGGTGCTGAGCAACCCATTATAGTACTGGTGTCAGTGATGTCGAGTTAGCATGAGCTACCGTATATAAAACGTGAACAATTATGGGAAGGGAACAAAGGTCACTGGTATGTTTACACGACCCTACGATACTATCCCAAGCAGTCAGGTCTCCGATGTTTTCCACCATATGACACATGCACCATAATTTTGAGTTCTTCAGTGAATCATAGTGAATCATAGGATGAGTTTAAATTGCTAGGTGAGCCAGATGATTCCCTTCACATTTGTAAGAATAATAAATTGATTTTAGAACTCTTAAAAAATTGTTCTGGGGCTGGCCAGGGGTGCACACAAATTTCTGAACCCATGGCCATTTAGGGGCTAAACCTTTAAGCCATGCCTAAGGTTGTTTCCAGCGCAATGGACGAAACTTATTCTACGTACTCAAAGGTGGATTTAGTTCCCAGTTTCCCAACTGGAGGTACTGTTAGTTTTGGTTAAATTATTAGGTATTGTGAAACTAGGTTAGGATAGGTTTAGTTAAACACTTAGAACAATTCCTTCTGCCATTACGCTCATGAATCACACAAGAGTTGGCACAGTTGAACAGCTGAAAACAATGGGGAGACAGATTAAACAAGGAACATTTGTTAATGGGTAATGCATCACATTATCAGTGGTTCATAGGTTATGTAAGTACCAGTAAATGTCATTTTCAGGAAAGCATCAGGAGTAAGTAAATTTCAAGAACTAGAAGAAGGGTCTGGAACATAACCCTCGCTAATTTGGGGGATTACTGTATACATATTAGTTTTATTATAAATATAATTTTATATATCCCATTCAGTACTTCAGAGAATTTCCAAACTTCATAAAGTCACCTATTGTTAGTCAGAATAAATAAAGATATAACTATAGTGGATGGGTAATTAGAGAGGATTTTTAACCCCTTGATTACAAAAAACATCACCATAAACTTAAAATTTGTCCTCTAATGGTACCCAGAATAAAAGGAAACTGATGCTGTGGTGCTGAAAGGGACACAAATGGTTTGTGTTTGCATGTGTATTTGCAGAACAGCAAATTTCAAAAAGAGTGTGGATTTGTGGCTGTGGAAGGAAATTTTTTCAGTCTGCAGATTTACGCTGCTGAAGTTAGTGTTCGTTTCCAGTGCCCAGCTCTGTATATATATATATATATATATATATATATATATATATATATATATATATACTCCATGTGTATGGTCAAACTGTGTATATATTTATCCTCTCAGGCATGTTAACACGAATCGCATTCTTTGTGGTTTGGCACATATACGCACGTAGACGCGAATCGCGTTGTTACACAGAAAAAAAAATGCCAAAAATAAAGTTTTTGGCCGATTTGTATCAAATTTTGATGCGTTCTAAAGGGCTCATCTCTCTTCCGAGGTAAACACTCGGGAACACTGTGACTGCTCTGATGAGACAATGTGCAGCAGAAAAACCTTAGTACCTCATGACCAGCCGGGCTGAAGGGTAGTACTGCTGTCATTTATCCCTTTAAATCCACCATTATCCCCCTCCCACCCAAGGCAGAAGCTATTATTGAAATATTGTGACTGTACAGAGTTTTTGACTATACTGTGAAGTGATTGTGTCTATGGAACATAGATATATTGTTTGTAAAGCATTGGGGCCCATTATCAGCCGTTAGGCCTAGAGGCAGGAGTCTGGTTTATTACAGTGGGGTTTCCACTCTGCTTCACCCTGAATGCATGAGGGTGAGATTTGGAAGATTCCGGTGTGGCTGTTAGCTGATGATACAATATTACTGAGTGAAGATGAATGGGAGTCGCAAGGTTTGGTGAATGAATTTGGGACAGTGTGTAGGAAGAGGAATATGAAAGTTAATGTAAACAAGAGTAAAGTTATGGTGTTTGAGAGGAATGAAGTCACAGAATGTACAGTGAGGTTCGATGGTGAGGATATGGAGAATGTGAGTGCATTCAAGTGCTTGGGTAGTGTGATGATTAAGGATGGAACTTTGGAGGATGAAGTTTGCGAAAGGGTACAGCAGGGAAGGAAGGTTGTTGGTACACTGAAAGCAGTGATGAGAAATAGGGAGGTGAGTATGGAAGTTAAGAAGTCACTACATGATAATATTGTGATCCCTACCCTGACGTATGGAAGCAAGGCATGGACCTTGCAAGAGGGGAACAAGCAGTGGAAATGAGTTACTTGAGAGGAGCATGTGGAGTGACGTGGAGGGACAGGTTGATGAATCAAGAAGTGAAGGAATGTTGTGTTGTGGATGTGGATGTGGTTGAGAAGATTAGGAGATATACACTGAGGTGGTTTGGACATGTGGAGAGAATGGAGAATGAAAGACTGACTAAGAGGGTGTATGTAGGTGAGGTGGAGGGAGGGAGAGGAAGGGGTAGACCGAGCATGAGGTGGAGGGAGGGAGTTGGGAGGTATATGATGGAGGGGGAAGTGAGTTGGGGGGAGGGTAGTCAAATGGTGGGTGACAGAGCAACTTGGAGGCGTTTTGTCTGCAGCCACCCTTTGCGGGATTAGGGGATCAGGCTATAGATAGATGGATAGATTCATCCTGCCCGTAAATGATGTGAGTATTTTACCTTTATATTGAAGCCAATACTATATTTGTGAAACATATAGTGCCTGGATTAGTGAAATAACTGACCTACCATAGCAGGCGTTACGTACGCCATAGAGATATGCCACAGTTGGTAAAAGAACAGGCGGTCACATATGCCATAGAGTCGGGAAGGGACTAATGGAGGTGGCTGGGATGGAATCATGTGATAGTGTTTTATATTGCACATGGTTTAGTGTGAAATATACGTATAAAATAGTGCGGCTAGTGTTTGTTGAGAAAAATTGCATGCATTGACTGACTTAGCCAAACCTAGCGCAAGTATCAAAGACAACAAATACACCACACAGTCAGAGATTTCAGTGAAAAGGTATTATACCAATCTCAGACAGTGTTATATTGCATATGGTTTAGTGTGAAACATAAATATAAAATTGTGCAGCGAGTGTTCACCGAGAAATACTGGGCATTGATTGACTTAGCAAAAACCTAGCGCAAGGATCAGAGACAAGAAATACACCACACAGCCACATATATATACGTATGTCATGCAGTAAATGTTTGTGGAGAAATCTACTGTATTGTGTGCATCGCATGTGTCAGGCAAACGTAGTGCATGGAGGAGAGTACAAAATATGCCACAGCCACACACACACACACACACACACACAAACACACCGCTCGCTGGCACAGTGGTAACGTTCTCGCTTGCCATCTGGTAGACGGGAGTTCGCGTCTCGCTCAGGTTGCGAAAAGTTTTGCTGACGAAGTGGGTGGTTATTGTCCCCCTTGAGCAAGGGGATGGGTGTGTGCATGTGTGAAGGTCACAGCCTTGCCCTTAGATGGGACTACATGAGCTCTCAGCTCCATTCCGGGAGGGTTAAAGCTGACAATCACGACCATCTAGTGATCCTGACTGACCCGGTGAATTACACACACACACAGTCACTCACCCACACACACACACACACACACATGCTCACACACTGCATAACTACTCATTTTCAAACCCTTCAAGGTCCTGCCAGCATCTCAACACCTCTGGAGAAGTAAGTAATCCGTATTTTGTTGAATTGTATATAGACCTATTTCTAAATTTCTATATTTTTTTACAGAAATATTTTTTTTCTTACATATACACATATGAGATGGAAGAAAGTTCAGCTTCAATATCAGTACCTAGCAAAAAGACCAGTGGTCATGTCGAGTTTCTCAGAGCACTATAAAAAAGCTTATGATATTTTACATGTATATTTTGAGTAAAAAAAGAAAATAATAAAACCTAACGAGCGAAAGTATGTAGGTGTGGGTGAGGCAGGGAAAGAGAGTGTTTCATCTTGCTTGCAGGCGAGGAGGAGTATTCTACATTTGTCGTCCATTTACTCGAAAATTATTGGACGTATCGATTTCCTGTAAGAACCATGATAAAGATCAGTGAATTCTATGTATGTACATGACCAAAATATAAGCCTTTGGGAGCATATTTTTTAGGTAAAGGCGGAGGAAGAGAGTGTTCTTTTTTCTTTCACTTGTGGTAAAACTGTGCAGCGCTCAGAGAAGTATTCTACGTTTGTCGTCCATATGCTCGAAAAGTATTGGACGTATTAATTTCCTGTAAGAACCATGATAAAAATCAGTGAATTCTATGCATGTACAGGACATAACAATGTAATATCTCTGATGAAAAATCGTTGTTACGTAGGCGGGAATATAACTGTTATTGTGCGGGCATGAAAGTGCAGCGATTTTCTCAGAAACTATGGGGCGCATGAAAATTCTGTGGGTACCTTGAGAAAGCTCATGACTTTCTACACAAGATTATGAAATGAAAAGATAACCTGTGCGAGAAAACTTTTTGCGGTAGAGCTTCCTGAATAAAAATCTGTTTTTTTTTTATGACTTTTAGTTTTTTGCTATTTTCTCAAAAACTACAGATAGTACCACAACCGAACTTTCTCATTAGAAAACTGATGAAATTCTCTATCAAAACCTCTAATAATATTTTTCTGTATAATGGAAAACATTCGAACTAGGATGTTGGGAAGTGAGATTGACATTCCGAAATGTTTATTCACGCCGGCCTAATGTACTTTTATTCTTTTTTTTTTTTTTTTTTGCTTATCGGCTAGAACGAACATTGATGAATAAGATGATATAGGTTTCATGGCAATATATAGAGGTTTGGGTGGCGAAAATAAGGCGAGAATACGTGTTTTCAGCAGCGCACAGGTGGACAGGCAGGGAGGGGGATGGAATGAAATCATGTCCTGGAAAACGTAATAAAACTTATCCTTGCACCAGAGGGTTTATATATCTGTGCATTTGTTCATTTCTTTCACGAGAACACTCATAGATATCAACCTAATTACCTCCACCAAGGAAGCTAGAGGAGGTTATGTATTTACCTACGTTTGTCTGTTTGTCCACATGATATCTACAAAAGATCTTAATGAATTTCAGTGAAATCTTGTGGAAGGGTGGGCCTTGGGACAAAAATAAATTTACCGGCATTGGCGGGCGCATACACTTTCCGAGTGCTTTCTATGTCTTCTTCCATTTGATTGGGGTAAGTCCAGGGTGTGCCAGGAAAACTACCTAACAAAAAATTTGGCGATTGCACTCGAGGCATCGGTGCAAAATTGTGTAAAATCGCGACACGCGAAAATATGTAAAATAATTTTTTTCGAATTTTTGGTCAGAATTGGTCATTGTGAGACCAGTAACGATATTTGAACACATTTTGTGATGGAGAGGCTATTAATTTGTCTCGCATGTGTGTGTGTGTGTGTGTGTGTGTGTGTGTGTGTGTGTGTGTGTGTGTGTATTGACTCTTGTCATTAATACTGTAATAAGATATTGGTTGTTGATACGTTGCTATTGTTATTATTACTAAACAAGTATAAGTCTGCCTAAATCTGAGTATATCAATGGTCGTTTTTAACAAGATAACGTCTTTTTATTTTAATCTTGCTGTTTTGGATACAGCCAAATTAGGAAAGGGGTAAAGAATGGCAATAACTACGTCATTGCATCCCATGTGTTGAATACGTCGGTATTTTATTCTTGACGCCTCCGTACGACTTTATCGGTATTGGAAATACTTTTCAAACATGAGGGATCAGATATAGTGTTGACTGACCACTTCATTACAGAAGGGCTCGTATAAGTTAAAATCGTCTGGAGGAAGCAAGGTAAGATAATAGCGATCGTCATGTGATTAAAGAGGGTAATTCGTCTAACCCTGTATTTTTATTATATTTATTTATCTAGTATTTATTTTTTGTCTGAGTCTGTCTCTCCGCATAAGGGGGAGGCGGTGGTAGAATCGATAGAGAGGCGGCCTGCAATCCTAATGGACCCAGGTTCAAATTCCGACTTGGGGGGGGGGGCAATAGTTTAAGGATCTGAATTTCATTAAAAAAAAAAAAAAAAAGACTTTTCTGATCTACTAGATGACCCGCCGCCATGTCATAAGAGTACCCCCGCTAATACCAGTACACCAGTCCTTTATGTGAAAGCCTTTGCATGCATTCAATATTGATGGTGGGTGTTAGCACCGAAGTGGTGGCAAGTGGATATGTAGAAGGACTACTGGGCCCCAGGGAGGACTACTGGGACTTGGGGATAGGCCCTGAAGCCTTTGCCCAGAGTTAGAAAATAGAGAGAGAGAGAGAGAGAGAGAGAGAGAGAGAGAGAGAGAGAGAGAGAGAGAAAATGAATAACAGGAGTTGACATTCCCCATTTACGGAGGATAGTAGCAGAAACTGAAAAGCAGTGTCTCTTTACAATATTAAGATTTTCATGGCTCAATCAACAAATTAAAGTCGTCTGGAGTTTGGTGGAATAGAATACTTCTGTGGTAGGTATACAGTGGCAGATGTAAAGGTACCAATACAGATACAGGCAGACACTTATGACTCACTCAGCTGAGTAAAATAATCAGACGTTAGCTAGAAGAGAATACTGGTGCTTTATCCAGAGAGTGGGAGGGTTAACATTACCAGTTTTAATATTCTCACACTTCTGTGACTCGCCCTCGTCAGATTATGTCGTCTGGCATTAACAGCAAATAACACTGTAGAGTATTTCAGATCTGACATGGGTAATGGGATCAGTATTAACAATTGCAGTCTTTTACTACTCACTCTGAGTTGGGGGAAGTCGGCTGACGTTAGCTAGAAAGAGACATTACATAGATTTGCGTGACCAAGAGAGAGAGATACTGGTGCCAGTATTAGTATTTGCAATATAGCTGTCCCAGTCATGAGAGGGTTAACAGAGAGATCCATCTGAACGATGAAGTATTGTGGCAAAGTCTACGGTGATAACATTTTAATTTAGCATATTCTTTCTGTCTCAGAAGACTTTATTTAATCTAAGAAATACTCCCCATAAGAAGGAGGTTTCTAAGAGCCATAGGTATATACTCGAGTTCGAAAAATATAAGCAGAATAAAACTGGAGATAGCAATAATTTTATGTAAAGGACGTTGTTGGGCTGAAGGGATTTAAGGAATTATTCATGACTTATTTATTAATCCTTTCAGCGAGAGGACATCTTTATTCTATATTCCTCTTATCTTCAAAAGATCTCATTTAGCTTAAGACAGGTTTCACAATGGATGGGCTAGATTCAGCCTTCATTACCCCCTTCAGTACTATAATGCTGTCTAAATTTGATTCATATCATATGACAACAACAAAAGCAGAATGAACTGACTTCCTTGGGCAGAAGTAAATAACTAGACTATCACGTGTTTATATTTATTTATTTATTTATATTCTTCTTTTCAGCTGTGAATTACCTGCTTTGCATTTTATTTCGGATACCGTCTCATCGGTGAAAAAGAGAAATGTGGCCTGATTGAGAACTATGGAGGTCCTGGATCACCTTATCTTGTTTTGATCCTGTAATGGACCGAGGGACCGAAGACGTGAAGGAATAGGCTAGAAACCTTATTGTATGCGATTTCTCCCTCAGCTGGCTTTCCAACACTACAACCATTAAAAAAAAAAAAAAAAAAAAAAAGTATGACATTTCAGAGACGACGAATCTTTTCCTCAACAAACCGTGGATGAGGGGTATTAATTTTGTGACTTCATCCCTTATTTGCATGCAGTTTGATTTGAGTGGCAAAAAATGATTCTTACTCTGACAGGAGTTCGAATGTGCCAAGATAATTTCGGCTGATATAATACGATGACTTTTTATTTATTTATTTAATTTTTTAAGAAGAATAGATTTATCACCCAACGTTAATTTGGATCAAACTACAAACCTGATGCCTTATGTGAACCGCCTTGTCCATGTTGAAGACCAAAATTTAGCGTCGTTAACCCAACCCTTACATGTGTTTGCACTCGAATGACACCCATAACTGTAATGGATTTATTACACCCACGTTGCAGAGCTAGAGCTGGTGTTGTGTTTTGTTCAATGTGTGTGTGTGTGTGTGTGTGTGTGTGTGTGTGTGTGTGTGTGTGTGTGTGTGTGTGTGTGTGAACAAAATAGCTCATACAGATTTTGCCATATTTAGTGATCTTATGTTTGTGTGAACAATAGATTAATGGTCAAGGTCACAGGGACCGTGCGTTTCTGTGTGAACAAAATACCTGTGGCACTTTTGATCTTGGTTAAAGCAAACTCTATGGAATTGTTGATTATTAGCCAAGGCGTTGACCTACTGGTTTTGAAAACAATATTCCAAAAGTCACTTGGCAATATCAACTTAAATAGTTTTAATCCGATTTACGACAAACTTTGTTGAAGGGTTCACAGTAGGGCAATGATAAAGGGATTCGATTTTTAAACCAATCTGTGAAAGATTAAATTAACAGGGAACGGTAAAAACTCAAGGTCACAAGATAAGGTCAGCTCAAGATGTTTTAATATTGGACCAAACTTAGCAGTACACTTAAAAATTAGCGAAGAATAAAGAAATTCAAGTACTGAGAGCAATCAACCTAAGGTCAAGGTAACAAATGAAATTCAAATAATAGGTTTTTAGATCAAATGACAGGCGCAGGTATGGCATTCTGGAGATTTTCTTATGTAATTTTCGCCCCCCTAGCGAGGCGAAAATCTAATTGCCTGTGTCTGTATGTGTGTCTGTCTGTTACCAAAATATCTCAAAATTATTGTATCCAAATTCTGTGGGAAATATCCTGGGATATGTGGCTTGAACTGATTAGATTTTGGCGAAGCTGCGATGGTATGCCTCCGATTGCTTATATGATTTTAGTATTTTTTGCATTTGAATACTATACATTAATAGTGCACCATATTAATGTTTACTGTTTTTGCTTTTAAGGGTACGAAATATCTGCCATCAATCTCCTTTCTGTCTTGTGGGGCATCTGGGCAATAAACCCAGTATCTCCCTAATTCTTTCTGAAACATAACCTAGGAGACCAGAATGTTATTAATTAACATAGTTTACACTGTGTCCAACAATAAAGTACCTGCTCTGTGATTTTAAGCTACGAAGGACAAATCTATTCAGCTTATAATTATTCACCCATAATTAGGGATTAAAGATCATGCACACCCAGGCGATACATGTATATTACATCTACTCATCTATGTGAGCTTTGCTTCCTACCAGCTTTTATCCCTGTTGGCTGATCATGCCTCTATAATTAACAATTTTAGCCCGAGATGTCATTTTTAGTGTATCTTTAATATTTCCTTCTCACTTTTTTGCGCTAAGAAGGGAATTTCCAAACTGAGGTGGTTACATATAGGTACCTTTCCTAACTGCCGTGAGAGGATTTCTTTCAAATTAGGAGAGATTCCTCGTAGTAAATGGATTAATGTACACTATATTCAACCCTACTAGTTCAATAATTCTCTCATAGCCGAACTACAGTACAATCATCTGGAGATAACGAGGTCAAAATAAGTAACAAAATCGCGCAAGCATAATCAAGTAACTTATACCTCTCACAAGCCGTCATTAATTCTACCACCAATAGGCTAGCGTTACTGCAAGAAATCAGTTTTGTTCAACCATGGATAGGCAAATAAAAAGGGTGGTATGGTAACACATGAAGGACCTTAACACATTCACGTGCCCTAGCCGGATGTGACCCGTAAGAGTTTAAGACCGAAAGATGGCTGGAGTTTATTACTGACACAGTGATGATGAGGACATAGCTACTGGTAATAACTCTGAAATAAGTTGGCTAGTCTTCGATCCCTACGCTAGTAACATTGCAGTGAAGGATTGGATGATGGATGGATGGATACATTTTTGCCTTTTCCAGTTATGGAGAGACATTGGCAAGTTGAAGGGTTAGATATTTCTTTCATTTGCCCAATTCCCTGCAAGAGGTCTCTCCTAAGCTAATTATAAGCATGTTACCATCAGCATGACATACCTGGATTCAAGATGTTAGGTTCTTTGTTTAATTCGCCTTCCATCCTACAAGACCACGTCATTAACCTGCTCGACAAACTTCCTTTGTCCGTTGTCTGTACCTGGTGTTTTTATCCACAGTTAAAGCCCTTCATCATGGCGGGTGAAAAGCTTGATAAACTTCCTGGTAATCTGCATCTGTCTTTGTGTCAGTCCACTTAAGGTCCCCTGCAGGATCGGATCTTCTTTTTGGTGGGAGAGTGACAGCCAGATTAAAGGCTTCCCCATGCGGGCTTGGTGAAGGGGTGTCTGTAAGAGGTGTGTTGCAAGCGAAAGTTAGTGTTGTAATGGTCGTCCTTGTACAGTATGTTTCGGAAGTATATATTCAGATAGAACCACCATGATTCGAACATATGCAGGTATATAATAGTATATACTACTAGTTTTCATGTTTAAAAGTCCGCCACAGCTGTGAGTACGATCTCCATATTCGAGGCAATGCACCGCGAGATGAGGACGCTACCACCGAGCCACAGCAGCTCTGACTGGTGATAGTAAGAATAAAACTGAAAATACCCAACTGTACTGAGAACGTGAAGAATGATGTATTCTAACTCCTTGCAGTAAGAGAGGTCATCCACTAGTTGAATGACATCGCTTGGTGATAATAAAAATGCATTCCAAAAGGCGTCATTTCATGCAGAAATTAAAAAAAAAAATAAACAAGAATATGACTGATGAACAATTGCACTCATCGGTATACAATGTCCGAGCCTAAGGTATATACAATTATCCAGCAGCATTATGACTGAAAAAGAAAAATATATTCATCGGGTCGAAGTTGTTTTGAACCTATCTAGAGATGGTTATTGTGGGAAGGATGCCATTGGAAAGGTGGGAGACTATAGGGCCGTATATAATATATAAACCAAGAGTTCAGGCAGTCCAACGGTGACGTTCAGTCGTCAAATGTTCCTGAGCAGCAGTCACCCTTACTATAAAAAGTCTGGACCGTCATTCTTGGCAAAACCCAGTTCCGGTGTTTGAATGCCACGAGTCTCTAGACTAGGCGAGAATACGCTGCATGAGCACTAAAAGCACGCTGATTTTTAATGTTTCTTCTGTTTAATAAACCAGACACTTCGCTAACCCATTCTAAACTGTTACCTTTATGTAGGAAATAGGTATATATGCGCTAGAATTGGTAACAAATGATGGCAGAAAGCATAAAAAGGATGCATTTACAAGCAAGATACAGTATACTTTACAGGCTAAGAATGACTTATGATTTAACCTTTTGCAATTATTTGCTTGAAATAATTATTGATTATCCAGATTTGAATTTATATGAGCAAAGTGAATATATTATCGCATATTTAATAGATTTCGATGTTATGTTTCCAGCCAGCTCACCAGTCATGAATTATACAGCAGTTTATCCAGAACATGTGCACCGGGGACTTTTTGATGCATGGTCGTGGAGGGTACAAACGTATTTTTCGTTGTTCTCTCCTTTAGATTTGTAGGGCTGCCTCACCGGCAGTTTTTTTTTTTTTTTTTTTCACCATTATGGTGAGCGTTAGGATAGTTTGTTCTCATTTTCCTCCTCTTCCCGATAGCTAGGAACAGTAGGTGTCTTTTCCTCTTTACTAAGATTACTTTTCTTTCTCGCCCATGGAAGGTTCCCCCCACTGATCACTCTGGGGCGCGAATTAGAAGCTTCACCAAACCTGTTTCAGCGGTCTGCCACCAGGTGGTCTAGCGTCACCCAGCCTCGATTTAATATTTTTGCTGGGTTTTAAAGACCTGTGAAATTGTACCTAATACTAAGTTTATAACAATACTGCTATTTCTAGGAATGTTTTTTCTTATTCAATCAAGCGCATATATATATATATATATATGAAATAGGAATGTTTTTTCTTATTCAATCAAGCGCATATATATATATATATATATATATATATATATATATATATATATATATATATATATATATATATATATATATATATATATATATATATATATATATATATATATATATATACCTGAAAAGAAAGAATAACCAGGCTCTCAGAGAATCTTAGCTTGGGGACTAAAATAGTGTGCTGTCTATTTACATATATTTGAATAAATCATATGCAGTTAGTAAAAGAAGATTACCTTCACGACTTCTGATGTGTGTGTTTTAGCATGCTTTAAAGTAGTAAGCAGTTCCTCTGAAAATAATATAGTGAACGATTGCTTAGTTGGTGAGTCAGCCATATTAATCCAAACAAACGGCAGTGCGGTACGACACTATAATCATAACAGAGTACGAGGAGTTGAAGTTTAAACTAACTAAACTGTGCAGTGGAGCCAGAGAAACATTTAAAAGAATTATTTGTGTTAGACTTTGGTTACTAAGATGACCAAGACGTCCAACAGGTCCGTATTGTTAGGAAAAGTCATACATCAGGCAGGGCGGCATATCGAAAGGTGATGCTAAATATGCGTCTACATATCTATTTTCTTTTGTGGATACTAACGAATGACAAATATTTTAATCACTGTTATCTTGCTTTATGGATGGTTCTAGTAAAATTGCCTAGGTTATGTCTTTATGTTATGCTTACAAAGATGACTAAACTAACAAAAGCGGAGTTTACAAAATGACATAATACATTATATATAATCAAAGGGCTCCCATAATGTAATTTCTTTGGAGCATATCATGCCATCTGGGTAATTTGATGAGTAAAATATGTTTTGAGGTGTTTTACTTCGTGTCAAAATTAAAAAGAAATCAAGCACTGGCTAGTTTTCCAGTGCTTACCCTGCATGTAGAGCTGGGCAACGGAAGCGTACCTAGTGGCAGATTTCTGAAACAGGATCTGGCGAAGTCTCTAATTAACACGGTCGGGCCTCCCTGGAGTGGTTTGAGAGGGCAATCTCAGCCCTAGGTGTGTGGTCCACGGTTACTATGTCGGAAGCCCCTGCCACCTCCCCCTCCTTCAGGGGGGGAGGTCCTGACGACACCCAGACTGTAGTACGGACCGACTGCCCCCGGACAGAAAGGCCCCAGACACGCACCCCTCTGGACATTCCTGTTAATAATGCGCAGTTTGTTATCTTACATGCTCTCGGTTCCACTCTCTTGAGCAGACTCAATCTTTTCATCATTAAGAAAGTGATTGATCACTGGGCTGGGGAGGTGGAACAAGTTAAAAAACTTGGTAATGGAGACCTTCTGGTAATAACTGTCAACTCCTCCAAGGTAAAAGACTTGATGAAACTGCATAAGTTCCACGAATATGATGTCGAGCCAAAGATCCCTCACGCCATGAATTCCTGCAAAGGTGTCATCACCTGCAGGGGTCTCAAGGTTATGGAAGAGGACGAGAACATATGGGAACTTGCTCGGCAGGACGTAATCAATGCCCCATTTATTACCAGATATTCCGAAGGCATGAGGACGAAGACTGCCACTATTGTCTTGACTTTTGGCAAAGTTTCACTTCCAGACCATGTCAAAATTGGCTAAGAAATTGTTAATGTAAGGCCATACATCCCCAGTTCACTTCGTTGCTTAAGGTGTCAATTATATGGGCACAGTGATAAGACTTGTCAGGCTTCCCAGTCAGTGTGTGGCAAACGTGCAACACAGGGACATGATGCTGAACACTGCACATCGGAGATGGCACGTTGTTTTCACTGCAAGGGCGCGCACTCCACTTCCTCTAGGAATTGTCCCAAGTGGAAGGAGGAGAAAGAGGTCTGCGTAGTGAAAGCAACTAAGGGCGTTTCCTACTATGAAGCTAGGAAAAAGGTGAAGGAGTTGCATGCAACTCCCACGCCGAATAGGTCCTATGCTTCGGTGGTAATGTCCCGTCCCGCGATGTGTTCTGTTGAAACACAGACTGGCCCTGAACCTGTTCCTCTTGCCACACACTCTACCTCTCCATCTCGGCCTCCTATCCAATCCACCTCTCGAACTGCCACCCCTGTTGCAACTTCCTACTTTCAGGCTGCTGCAGCTTCTCAGTCAGTCAAGCCTAAACCGAAGTCAGACAACTTAAGTAAGAGTAATATGACCACCCTCACAAAACAGTCACGTCCTCCTGTTCTTCCTGCTCCAGGTCCAGCAATGGAGAGAAAGGGTAGCTCTTCCTCAATGGAATCTGGGACCCTCGTTATTGACGAAAAAATGGAGGTTTCCATCACCAAGCACTGGGATAAGTCCCCAGGTAGTTGCTCCCCTGTTGGCGGGCGGCATAAAAGAACTAAGAGCACTGGCCACCCTCGTAAATCTTAAACCGACGCATTCACTATGTTACAGAGGAACTGTAGGGCTCTTGGGAATAAATTACATAACAAAGCAACCTTGCTTTCCATACACAGGCCAGACGTTGTTTGTTTACAGGAGACGTACCTGGAGGATCATCCTGATCCTCCACAGTTCAAACACTACCTCTCGTATAGAAGATATGAAGGTCATGGAGTTGCTGTATGTACACACATATCACACCCACAAATGGAAGTGATTTTAAATTCTACTCTGGAAGCTGTCGCATGCAGAGTAAAATCTAACAACACATATCTGTCTTTTTGCTCTCTGTACTGTCCTCCACATGGCCTCATTAACAGTGATGCTGTAAATTCACTATTTGAACATCTTCCTGGGAATAAGTTAGTGTTGGGCGACTTTAACGTCCATTCACTGTCAATGGGGTAGGTTGAGGATCGATGGTCGTGGGGAGCAAGTAGCCGACCTAATACTACATACCAACCTCTGTCTTCTGAACGATGGTAGAGCGACCCGTGTAGATGATCGTACTGGTAACTTTTCAACCATTGACTTATCTCTGGCCTCCCCTGGTATGCATCAAGATTTCTCGTGGGACCCTCATGATGACTCATTGGGAAGTGATCATTTACCCATCTGTCTTTTTTATATATGCGACATCGTTTCGGACCCTCCACCCCCAAAATTTAACTATAAGAAAGCAGACTGGGGATCCCTCTCAAGGATCGCCAATTTAGATACAGCTGGGGAGACCATAGATGTTATGGTCAAAAATTTAACCAATTCCATCTTACATGCGCTTAGGCCGCTATTCTCAAGACTTCTACAATTCATGTGATGCACAGAGCACATTGGTGGACGCCGGATTGCCGACAAGCATTAAGGAAACACAACAGGAAATACAGGATTTTTGATAGTCAGCCTACTGAGGAAAATTTTAGTGCACACAAACAGGCACGGGCTGAGGCAAGGAGAATAATAAGAAGGGCCAAATGTGACTCCTGGCGGTCATTTGTGTCCACGGTGACTCGTACTGCACCATTGAGTAAAGTTTGGTTCACTATAAGAATATTAAATAATAAAGGCCCATACTTCCCTATCACCACCCTGCAGGTGAACAACACCATCTATGACGATCCCGTGGACGTCGCTAACATCCTCGCCAGGAGTTTTTCTCATATAAGTAACTCAGCCAATTATGATCCGCGTTTCCAACATCATAAACACACGGCTGAGCTACATATGTTAGACTTTGCCACAGAAGACGTAGGCTTCCCTTACAACCAGGAGTTTACGCTAGATGAACTGCTCCTTGTCGTTAAATCCTGTAAAGACACCAACCCTGGACCAGACACCATCACATACAGTATGACCCAGCATCTTAATCAAGACAACCTGATTAAGATGTTAGCATTGTGCAATGAGATTTGGGCGTCTCAAATGTTCCCAAACTCATGGCATTTGCATACGTCATTCTGATACCCAAAGATGCTGGTTGTCTTATGACAACCTATTGTGTTGACTTCTTGTCTATGTAAGGTCATGGAACGAATGGTTAACAATAGGCTTCTTTTTATTTTAGAGTTGAAGAATTTGTTAAATGATCAACAGTGTGGCTTCTGTAAATACAGAAGTTCACTAGATCATTTAATGAATTTGGAGCATTGTATTTCAGAGGCATTTGCCAATAAAGAATTCATGATAGGGGTGTTCTTGGACATATCTTAAAGCCTATGACATGACATGGCGACACGGTATACTAATGAAGCTCTATGCTTATGGTTTAAGAGGAAATTTGACTATTTTTATTTCAAATTTCTTAAGGGACAGAACTTTCTCTCAAATTGCCCCGTAATGTAACATCGGATATATTTATCCAGGGAAACGGGGTGTCGCAGGGAAGTGCGCTTATCCCACCTTATTTGGTATTATGATCAATGATATTCTGTCATCAGCTCCCATCCCATGGAATCCTAAATACACGTTCTACACTGACGATTGTGCAATATGGCACTCCTCCAGAAATGCACAATTTTCGGCTGAGCGGATTCAAGCCGCCCTTGATTCCGTTCACCAATGGGCCTTGCAGTGGGGATTTAAGTGTTCCATCCCTAAGTGTGCCGCTATAATTTTCACTAATCGTAACGTCTCCGATGTGCATGTACAGTATTTTTGGATAATCAAGCGGTACGTTTTCAAAATTCTGTAAAGTTTTTGGGCCTGCACTTTGATCGCAGATTAAATTTTAAACATCACGTTGATACTTTGCTTGCTCGTTGTGATAAACCGCTAAATCCTCAAGTACCTAGCCAGAACTACATGGGGTGCCAAGAGAAAATCTTTATTAATGGTGTATAAGTCCCTTATTAGGTCCAAGCTAAACTATTGTGCACAGGTGTATGGCTCGACAACTGATGCCAAGTTGAAAAAGTTGGATGTGTTACAGAATAAATGTTTGTGACTGTGTCTTGGAGCCATCTGGTGTACCCGTGTAGCTCGTATGGAAGTGGAGGCGAATGTGCCTCCCCTCCGTATTCACCGCAAACATCTGGCATTGTCCTACGGCATAAGGAAAACTAGGAGAAGTAATATCGTTAATGTGGCCTGTACCCCCCTGCGTCAAATACCACGACCTTCTGTGGGTGGTGTATCAGCCATTTGCTGTACACCTTCACTTACTGACTCAAGAGCTTGGTGTGGACCTCAGTGACTGTGACAAGATGATGATTAAAAGTATAGTGCCTTGGGAGCCACCCGGCTTTACAGTTGATGTTTCCTGGCTCCCAGCACCGAAGACCAAGGCGCCAGAGGTGGAGGTCCACCATTTGTTTCGTAACATCATCGTTCATCACTTGGGGTCCCACCAATTGTACAGCAATGGTTCCAAGTCGAGTGAATGTGTGGGTGCAAATGTATGGTCAACTGAATGTGCTTTCCGGTATCGGCTGCTGATCCATACATCTGTGTTTACCTCCGAACTTTTTGCTATTGACTAAACCATAGACTATGCTCTAAATTCTAAGCATGACTCATTTGTCATATTTTCAGACTTGAAATCAGTCCTTCAGGGAATTGCATCTTGCACTACGGACTCGCATGAGATCCAGGGCCGCATTGGTAATAACTTGCATTCATGCAACAAGTCATTCACGCTGATCTAGATGCCAGGTCATTGTCGTATCTACGGCAATGAGCAGGCTGACTTATTTCCAAAGTCAGCTGTAGAGCTCGAGGAGACTTGGGACGTTCCTCGTGATCTATGGTCGAATCTCTCTCTCAGAAAGAAATCAATAAATCTTCTTTGGCAAGGTCAGTGGATCAGGCTAAATATTCTAACTTGTAAGCCGTGCCTGGGCGATTGGGACACTGCCAACCATCTCAGTCGCCTTGAAGAAACAGTGTTGGCGCATTTGCGGCTTGATGCCATTATATTAACCCATATGAAACCATATATGGAAAGATGCTTCCCACCGCACTGTGACATCTGTGATGCAGTGTTATCTATCAGTCATATCATCCTGCGCTGTCAGTGATTTATTCGCAAAAGGGCTTCACTTATAAATTACTGCGGCACAGCAGCCATCCCCTTTACCCTTTCCATGATCATGGGTGATAGGGATATTGTTATGACTAATAAATTGATGGCGTTCTTGAGAGAGACCAGATTGATCAGTGATGTGACTTTTTTACTATATGGTTATGGTTTTAATCGACTGTAAATATATACATATTGTACTATTAATTAGGGTTGACAGTTGATGTATTTGAAATAGTTCCTGCTTCCGACTGCTCCATTTCTAATATAGATGTCCCCTACATTAGACCTCGTTCCTCGCCTGACAGTCACCAGCTGATGAGTGCAAGTGTGCAATATAGAAAGGTATTGTGCATTTGCAGTCGATGGTGATCTGTTGGGTGAGATCCTTCTCTTTTTGTATATATGTAAATTCTTTATGCCTTCCTGTCAAAGTTTTCTTAATTAGGGTCGAAAGTTGACATAAATGGAATAGTTCCTGACTCTTCAGGTTCTCTTTCATATATTGATTTCCTCTAAATTACTTTCTGTCCCGACTTACAGTTCCTGACTCTTCAGGTTCTATTTCATATATTGATGTCCCCTAAATTACTTTCTGCCTCGACTGACACACAGCAGGTGATGAGTGCAGGTATGTAATGTTGAAAGGCATTACATATCTGAAGTCGATGGTGTTCTCTTGGTTGAGGTATTTTTAGTTTTATCATTAGTGTCTTTGTAGGATTTAATTTAGGGAGTTTAGGTTACTTAGGCAACTTTTTTTTTCCTATTAGATAATGTAAGGTTTTAAAAAACCATAATAAATTTAAAAAGTAATAATACAAATAAAATTACAAAGAAATTAAAAAAAATTATATCTATATCTATCTATATACCTAGGCTGCTTCCCCCAAGGAAAGGGAGGTAGCCGAGACAGGACGACTCACTCTCCATTTACTCATCCATTCAAACACATTCATTCGCATCTTAGCTCCAAAAGGGAGAACGGACAGATCCTCACCGCATCACACCGCACAAGGGTCAACTGCGCAATGCAATCAGTGACATCCGCAGCAGGGCCCGACAGCAGAACTGGTTTACCCCTGCCACATCATAACAGACCCATCCCCTTACCCGCACCTGACCTGACTATCTGATCAGACCAAATGCGGGAGAATATCCCCTCAGGGCTGCGTCATCACTTATTCATTCACAATTTCTCTCCATTTATTTCTGTCATGCACAGCCACTCTTCCTTGCTCAACAGACATCCCTCTCACATCCAGCGCTCTCTTCACACTGTCCATCCATCCTATTCGTGGTCTTCCTCTCAGCCTTACACCTCTCACATCAGATCTAGTTATCTTTTTCACCAATCGCTCATTATCCATTCTCTCCCTATTCCCAAACCATTGCAACACCCTCTGCTCAACTCTACCAGCCATCTCCCGAACAACTCCAGTTCTTCTTCGCACTTCATCATTTTGCACTCGATCCATACGCGTCAATCCACACATACTCCTCAGGCATCTCATCTCCATTACATTCAAACTTTTCCTCTCTGCTACACCCATATTCCATGTTTCAGCCCCATATAATGCAGTCGGTACCACAACACCCTCATACAGCCTTCTCTTTACATCCATTCTAAGTGAACGACATTTAAACACTTTTTTCATTCCTCTCAGCACCTTTCCTACTTCATTTATTCTAAACTTCACTTCTGCATCTATTCTTCCATGCACAGCAACATGTAACCCTAGATATTTAAAACAATCTACCTCCTCAAGCAACTCACCATTCAAAACTATATTCATCCCCCTACCATCTATCAACCTCGTACACTTCATTACTTTACTCTTATTCCCATTTACTTTCAATTTCCTCCTTTCACACACCCTTCCAAACTCCTCTACCAACTGTCTCAATCTCTCCTCTGAATCAGTCACCAGTGCAGTATCATCTGCAAACAGCAGCTGCTTCAGATTCCACTCTCCTCCATCAACATTTACCAGACTCAGACCACCTAAAACTCTTGCATTCACCTCCCTTACAACACCATCCATGTAAATATTAAACAACCAAGGCGACATCACACATCCCTGTCGCAGCCCCACTCTCACGGGAAACCAATCACTCACAGCATTTCCCACTCTTACACACGCTCTACTATTTACATAAAAACTTTTCACCCCTTTTAGTAACCTGCCATCAAGTCCATACAATCTTAAAACAGTCCACAAAGCCTCCCTATCAATTCTATCATACGCTTTCTCTAAATCCATAAATGCCCAAAACACATCCTTGCCTTTCGCTAAATACTTTTCACACACTTGTCTCACAGCAAACACCTGATCAACGCATCCCCTCCCTCTCCTAAAGCCACACTGCTCATCACTAATCACTCCCTCTGTACCCTCTCTAACTCTCATAATTAACACTCTACCATACACTTTACCTACAACACTCAACAGACTTATACCCCTAAAGCTAGTACATTCATACTTATCACCCTTGCCTTTATACAACGGGACCACACAAGCACTTGCCCAGTCAATTGGCACCATACCTTTCTCAAAGCACACATTCAACAATCTTACTAACCAGTCAACAATAGTCACTCCACCACCCTTCAGGCATTCCACAGCACACCCATCCATACCTGCAGCTTTCCCTGTTTTCATCTCCTCCCCTGTGGCGGGGGGGACAAAACCTGGCCGCACTATGGGGTGGTACTACTACTCTGCGGCCAGGTTGTGTTAGGAAGAATACTGCCACTGTATTCCCTGCGTGTCGTAAAAGGCGACTAAAAGGGGCGGGGTGAGGGGACTAGGGACCCCCTCCTCTGTTTTTTAGTTCCTAAAAAGAGACAGGCCAGAGAAAAATTATATATATATATATATATATATATATATATATATATATATATATATATATATATATATATATATATATATATATATATATATATATATATATATATATATATATATATATATATATATATATATATATATATATATATATATATATATATATATATATATATATATATATATATATATATATATATATATATATATATATATATATATATATATATATATATATATATATATATATATACAAGTGCTCATCAGAAGTATCGAGCGCCTATGGCTTGGCACGGAATACTTATGGCCAAAAATGAATTACCCATTTTTGATAGTAAAAATTGAGCCAGAAGTTTGTGGCGCTAGCATGACGTCACGGTAGCCTGAGGCCTTCCGACGCGCTGGTTGGTTCCCGCCTCAGTTGCCTACGGGCTGCCTGAGAGAGAGGAACTTCGCCACATCTCCCTCTCTTTTTGTGCCATATTTTACTGAGTGTCCCGCAGTGTTTTGGCTTTTGCCACTTTGTTATGGCACCTACCCATGAACTATTGAGTGAAATCATTTCCCAGATCATTGCTCTAAAGGAAGCAGGCCACCAAATGAAGGAAATTAGTGAATTGGTTGGCGTGGTTCGATCGACAGTGCGTAGGTGGTGCGTGCGGTTTCGAGTGGAAAACAGTGGTGACGTTCCCACAAAGAAACCGCGGTCTGGTAGGCCCAGGAAAAACTACCCTGAGGTCTGTTAATGTTCTAAAACGTGCAATGGAGTCTAATCCCCGTGTGAGTGCAAGGAAAATAAAGAAGAGCAACCCGGAAGTGTTTGGTGAGGTTTCTGTGCACATAGTGTCTCGAAGGGTCCATGAACTTGGTTACACAAGTCACAGGCCTGTGAGAAAGCCTCTTATCACCAAGAACCAGTGACTTCGTAGGCTTGCCTTTGCTAACAAATACCTTAACTGGGGTGAGGAGCAATGGTTGTCAGTGTTGTGGTCTGATGAGGCAACGTTTAGTGTTACCTGTAACAGAGGAGCACGTGTGTACCAGTGCACAGGTAGTGACCCACTTGACCCACGGTATGTTGAAAGCACAGTTAAACATCCTGATTCACTCATGGCATGGGGTCGTTTTTCTGGTCAAGGTTTGGGGAAGCTTGTTGTGCTTCCCAAGAACTGCAGAGTGAATCAGGATTTTTATCTGGAGCTTCTGTGTGATCATTTACCAGACTCCTTCGAGGTAACAGGTGCACGAGTGTTTCAGCAGGACGGTGCACCTGCTTACAAGGCCAAATCGGTCACCAATTGGATTCGTGACTGCGAGGTATCATTCATGAAAGACTGGCCAGGAAATAGCCCAGACCTCAACCCGATAGAAAACCTCTGGCACCTCGTAAAGAAGAATCTCCAAGGGAAGGACGTGAGCTCTCTGCCTAAGCTGGAAGCCGCCATTCGTGACTCCTGGGACAAAATACCCCTCCAGCACCTCAGGAACCTCGCCCTTTCACTTCCAAGACGTCTCAGGTCCGTGAAGAATCGTAAAGGCTACCCTACGAAGCACTAAAGGTAAATAAAATGCATTATTTATATGTTTTTTCAATGTTGAAAGGTTTGTTTCGTAGGAGGGATGCAGGGCGCTCGATACTTCTGATGAGCACCGTATATATATATATATATATATATATATATATATATATATATATATATATATATATATATATGCAAACTAACCGCAGGAGAAATGAAAGGAAGCGTTGGTTTGCATACATACAGTATCTTCATGATGAAGTGAAGTCTCTGCATATATATATATATATATATATATATATATATATATATATATATATATATCTATATATATCGAATGTATAATTCCAGCTATGACGTATGGTTGTGAGACTTGGACACTGACAAAATCGATGGAAAATAAATTGATTAGTTCTCAGAGAGCAATGGAAAATTCAGTGTTGGGAATATCTTTAAGAGACAGGAAGAGATCAACTTGGGTGAGAGAGCAGACTAAAATAAAAGATATTATAGAAGTTATAAAAGAACAGAAATGGAGGTGGGCAGGCCATGTAGCAAGAATAAGGGATAATCGATGGAGCAAGAGGATGACTGACTGGACACCAAGAGATTGTAAGCGTAGCAGAAAAAGGCCAGACAGGAGGTGGAAGGATGAGATAGAGAAATTCGCAGGGAAAACCTGGCAGAGATTGGCTCAGTCAAGGAATTCGTTGAGAAGGCTGGGGGAGGCCTTTGTTCAGCAGTGGACTTGTAGTGGCTTCTGCTGCTGCTGCTGCTGACATATATATATATATATATATATATATATATATATATATATGCATTAATGACCACGGGCTTCGGCCCCAATGGTCGATAGGCAAAAAAAAAAAAAAAAAAAAATGTGCACCTCTACTCGTGCAGCAGTACATCATGAGTTCCTAAATTTATATTGCAAGATGTAAATACAGAGTTATTGGAGGATTATTTTTAGCATGGAGACTAATTATATTCTTTATAAAGCTGGTTGAATGGTGACATTCACTGCAGCACCAACACAAAGGGAATGCAGTAACACTCCTCCATTCTTTTTCAGCAATTTCTTTCCACCTATCATCCAGCCATGACCAGCAGACCAAATTGGATAATATTCGTTATCAGATGTGTGTACTGTAACAGTTATTCATTTAGTTTCTATATCTCTAGCTATAGTTTTTTTTTTCCTACATTATTGTCACCCCCCCCTGTTTCAGGTATTACTAGTATTTTTCTAGTTTAGCTCAGTAATTATACTACTCTGATATTCACATTTTTTATTATTACCTTTCCCTTCAAGCAGTATCCAGTGATTTCTTATGTTACATGGTACAGTAATTACGTCTGTCCCAGTCTGCTAGATAAGCGTACCTTTTTTCCAAGAAATCATTCCACCTCTATAGTATTTTCATCCAGTTCTGCTTTATACATTTTCAGAATGTTCACTGTTCTGTTTTCCTAGCTTTCTCCTTAACTGGTCTATGCTTGATGTTTGTCTCCTTCACTGTATAGTTGTCACATTACTTCCTGTTTGTCAGTCATTGCTTAACTGCATCTTTCTTGCTTTTGTATAACCATTCCACTCGAACCAATAATCCATGCCGTTCCTACACCCATCTACCCCTCCATTACAATAACTGTCAGTTCTATCTAATTAACTTTTTTTTTTTTTATGTGCATGTTACAGGCCATTTCCTTAGGCCTGTAGCTATTTACAAGTAAAAATAGCTCTTGGGTTAGAAAGATGCCTCATAATGTTGTTTGTTTTTCTTTTTTGTAAATCTCATGTAATAATCTGCATATGCTAACAAATTATGCTTTAAATCCAAGCACACCCGTGCTCAAATCCGAGTACTTGATTGAAACAGGCAAGTATATCAGCATCCTAACCAACCATTTCACTCATATCTGGTATCCTTACCTATCTTAACATCAGCTTACCAATTTATTTTGGTGCAAAAACGAATTACATTTTTCAATAAAGAACTTAAGTGACTGCACATATTATTTGGTACTGGTGAAAAGTTTGTCTCTGTGTTTTAACAACTTCTGTAACTTAACTGTATAAGAATACACTAAAGCTAGTGAAAAATACAAATTTAACCAACCATTTACCAACGCTGACCAAACTCTGATATGTGTAATTTCTGACATGTAATATAATATTGTATATGCACTTCTTACACGTCATTTGTTTCATGATTTTTCATAGGCAAGACTTGTCACACAAGGATGTTGTTAGGCTAGAGGCAGAAGCTTACTGGCTTGCCATCAAATGTGCTAACTACAGGACTGAGCTGGCTAAAGGTGGCGTCACATTGGACCATTTTTCGCTCGTGGTTTGCCGAGTCCCGAGCTTTTGCTGGCCAGAAGGGCATTCTCGCAAGCAACGGCTGGTGTCTTGTGCTCTCCGTCCAACCGCGGAGCACCAACCACCAGCCGTTGCTTGCGAGAATATCATTCTGGCCAGCAAATGTTCGGGACTGGACTCGGCAAGCCACGAGCGAAAAACGGTTCAGTGTGACGCCACCTTAACACACAAACTTTCAAACAACAGTTTAAAATATCTACTGAGAAAGTACACAGGTAGTCTGAAATAAACTAGGATTACACACCACGTCGCCATCATAGAAGTTTTTGTTTACTTATATTTGTTATGGAAACGTTTAGTCTTGTAAAATTTTATGAACAGCCTTGTATTTCACATATATTTTAGCCTGCTAAGGAAAATTTGATTCCTGAATTATTCAATGTTCATAAATGGAAAAATTGGATATTGTACTTATGAATATTTAAATTTGTTATACAAAAGGGGGGTCTCTTGTGGCGTTTATCCTCCTGTGACATTCCAATAGTATTTTACGCCATAACCAGATGATGATCGCCTGGCGTGAACGTAAATTTATTTATGGTACGAAAAACAGGAACGTCAGACGCACACGTTAGTCAGTACTGATGTTTAGTTTTTTATAGTACGGCCATATGGAAGAACAGAGGGTACGTGGCAAATGACACCTGACGGTGTCTGACACGCAAGAGGACTACTGGAGGTTGGGTGAACAGACTCTATTTTACCTGTAATCGCCAGATGTTAGGAAAACTGGGCAGGATTCAGATTATCGTTTCATCGTTTAATTAGATCTGCAGAGGCTGACCCTCTAGAACAAAGTGGTCATTGCAGGGCACAAGGATGTTATTTTACATCTTATTGTCGAAGATAATTATAATTCAGTATAATCATAAAAATCTTCACCAGTGTAGCCCGGCAATTGCACAATGACCGTTTTTTTTTTTTTTATACTAAATTAAAAAGTTCAGTGGGGAAGGCGAAGATGACTTCAGTGATTGTGAACCTAACAGATAAAAAAAAAAAAAAAAAAAAATGAGGGATTAAAAGAAGATATGAGATCAAGGAAACGAATGCTAGCAATTTCTGGATGTGCTGTATGCGCTGTCGAAGCATACACGTTGTAACTTTGTACACCCTGGATGCAGCAGCTGAGCCTTCCACATGGGAGCCAAAACAAACTATGTCTGAACCTTTTCGTGGGAAGAGCCCTGGTCAGGCACAATCTACCACGACGGGGCACGGACTGTACTGAACCTGAAAGACGGTCCCACAGAAGTTAACTTTTTTTTTTTTTTAATGCAAGAAAGAAGGAACCAAAGGCCACAACCTGCAAATCGTTCATTCCAAGAAAAAACAAAAACAATACAAAAGAGAGCCAGATTCAAGATCCGTATATCCAGATGCCTGGACACACTGCGTTTCAAAGACTGGAGATCATAGGAAGTAAGAAATACAGACGGAGGGAGACAATTCCAGATTTGACCTGTTTCATAAATGAAGGAATGAGAGTAACAGTTAACTCTTGCATTAGAGAGTTGGACAGAAAAAGGATGAGAGTTTGTTGCTAGATGCGTACTACTCGCCCATTGTAGAGATGGAGGGATGCAAGCAGACAGTTCAGACGAGCAGTGACCATTGAAGTAGCGATAGAAAAGAGATAAAGATGCAACAGTGCAGCGAAGAGACAGAGGTTGAAGGGAGCCAGTAAGAGGAGGCGAGTTGACAAGACAAAAAGCCTTTCACTCCACCCTATGGAGAAGAGCTGTATGTGGGGGAGCCTACCCACACATAAGAGTTGTACTCTAAACGGGGGCGAATAAAACCCTTGTACAAAGTCAACAACTGTGCAGGGGCAAAGAAGGAATGGAGTTGGATTAGCACACCTAATCTCTTGGAAACAGACTTTACAAGAGATGCAAATTATGATCTTTCTAAGATAAGTCCCACGTGAATGAAACCCCAAGCATGTTCAAGGATGATGCAGGATTGAGCTAGATATTATTAAACATTCATGGGTACTCCTGTGGAAGATTGTGTCGGGTTGATAGGTGTAAGAACTGAGTTTTTTTATGCATTAAAAAAAAACAAGATTAATTTTATCCCAGTCTGAAATACGAGCCAAGTCAGACATTAGCTGTCACATAGCCTCATCCCTTGTTTGTTGAAGTAACTGCTGAGATGGAAGTTGCGAAAACCGAATGGAAAGGTGAAGGGTGGAATCATCAGCGTACGAGTGGATAGGGTTAGATGTACAGCTTAGAAGGTCACTGATGAATAAAATGAAGAGAGTTGGTGATAGGACAGAGTCCTGAGGAACACCACTGTTGATAGATCTAGGAGAAGAACAATGGCCGTCTACAACAGCGGCTACAGAACGACGAGAAAGGAAGCTATAGATGAAGATACAGATAAAAGGATAGAAACCGTAAGAGGGCAGTTTGGAATTTAAAGATTTATGCCAGACTCGATCGAAAGCCTTTGAGATGTCAAGTGCGATGGCAAAGCTTTCACTAAAGTCCCGAAAGGAGGATGACCAGGAGTCTGAAAGGTAGGTGAAAATTGACTCGAAAACATTTGAGACACGGGATGTTAAAGCAGTTGGACAATAGTTAGAGGGTTGGGAATGGTCGCCCTTCTTTGGGTCTTGCTGAATGAGAGCAAACTTCCAGCAAGAATGAAAGGTACAAGTTGACAGACAAAGGCGAAAGAATTTATCTTGGCAGGGTGAAAGAATTGAAGCACAATTCTTGAGGACAACAGGAGGGACTCCGTCAGGCCCATATGTCTTGTAAGTATTGAGGCCAGTGATGGCAGAAAATACATCAGCAGAAGAAAAATTAATGTCACCCATGAGGAAGTCTGAGGGGAGGAAGTGATGGAGGAACAGCACCGGAATCGTCTAAGGTGGAATTGGAGGAAAAAGTCTGAGTGAAGAGATTTGGTTTATCAGTAGAAGAAATAACTACAGAGCCATCAGAACAGAAAAGAGGAGGGTAGGATGATGAGGTAAAGTTGTTAGAAAGGTTTTTTGGCAAGTTGCCAGAACGAGCGGGAAGAATTCGAGTTGGAGAGTTGATAGCATTTAGTATGGATGAAATTATTTTTAGCAGAGCGAAGAACAGACTTAGCACGATTCCGGGCAGAAACATAAACAAGATGTGATTCAGCGGTGGGTTGGCTCTGGTACCGGTACCTTTTATAGGTCCTCTCCTTGTTGTGGACAGCATTAGAACAAGCGTGATTAAACCAAGGCTTTCTTGCATTAGTCAAAGGATATGAGAAGGGAATGTATGCTTCCATACCCGAGAGAATGACCCGTGGTTGACTGGTCTGCTTCGCCAAGCAGACTGGGATAAAATAACATCATCATCCTACCATTGCTGGCAAATGGAGCATTCTTAGTTCTGCAGTTCGCAAGAATTTCCACAGGAAATATAAACACATGCCTCACATGTTACATGGTCTGGATAGAATATAACCGAGAGTGGTGAAAGAAAAGGAGAATTGAAAGACTACCAAATGTTTGAGAATTTGCACACTATCATCATCTCATCATCAACATCATTATCTTAAACCCTATTTCCCACTAATATGTAGGCTGGGTAGGATTTTTAAAATATCGGAAAATGTATGCATAAAATTAGAACTATCAATAAAATGCTCAGTGATGTGGCCCATGCATCTATCCACCCAACAGGTAAATCTTCAAAGCTCCCAGACTGATCTCACCAGCAAGCTTTACGTATAAAAATGTGTTGTATAACGTTTGAGAGATTATCACCATACTGTTGATGACGAGGAGAAAATGAAGTTCGGCTGTTGTAATGTAATTCTTCGCCCATCCATTTCTTTTACTCACTCAGCTTTCCACAAAGGGGATAACTTTCTCACATTTTTACTTTCCATATCTACCCACCTCATCTTGGCCTTGAATGTGCCCTACCACCCTCAGACTCATTAATATTTACAGTGTACCCTGTTCATCATATTAATCACATCTTTCCTCTCTCTATGGCAATACCGTCTATACACATTTCTTATACACATTAATCAGTATACTCCCATATATTACACGGGTACTTATATTTCTCATCCTATTCCACATACACAGTCTTTCTCTCTCCTGTTTTTTTTTTTTTAATACTGGAGTCCTATTTCAATTGTTCTCACTTTATTTTTCAGTCTCATGCCATACATATCACACCCTCACGCCCTTTGTTAATATAGGCAAGAGTCCACATTCATACAGTTCTCTTCAGGTCCATGTATTCGGTGTTTTGCTACCTTGGCCCATTCTGCTTTCCTTTCTTTTCCACACATTCCACTCATATCACTGTACTAAATTATCATGAATCTGCCACCAATTCATGTCTCTCTCCTTCCAAATAACTATCACTTTGTTGCTGTTTACATTATTATGTAGAACTTCCATTTTGCAAACTTTCACAAAGCCACTCAAAAAGTCTGCAAAAATTCCATTCAGTTTCAGTACGTAGCGCTGCACTAAACATGTTCAGTGCTCTTGACAAGACTCAGCATTCATCATCACCTTGCCATACAACATGATTACTTTGCTATACATGCAAAGTAAGGCCACCATTCGGAATGCTTGTTGCAGGATAATAACGAGTTACTTAGACTGCTCTTAATGTAAAGGTTAGCTGCGCTTGCACTGAAGAACAAACAAATAAGTAAAAATGCGAGCAGTGAATGCAACTAACGGTTAGCCACACTGTAACATACGAATGAACATTGGTCTCTCAGAATGCTTCCATTAAAATCAAGGCATCTGAGAATCTGGGGAACAGATACTATCTGTCTATCTATTGCCAGACGCCTTAATCCTGTAAGGGGTGGCCACAAACAAATCTCCTCCATCTCGCCCTGTCCCCCGCCATTTCACTGCCCCGCTCCCAGCTCACACACCCCTCTCTCATATACCTCTCTACTCCATCCCTCCATCTCATCCTTGGCCTTCCCCTCCCTCTTCCTCCTTCCACCTCACTCACGTACACTCTCCTCGTCAGTCTCTCACTCTCCATTCTCTCCTCATGGCCAAACCACCTCATTGTGTATCTCCTAACGCTTCCTATCTCATCCACATGCACATCACAACGCTCCTTCACTTCCTCATTTGTCTGTCTCTCCATGTGACTCCACATGGTAGGTGGGGGCGCCCATCATCCAACCACAAAGTGTAGTGGTACTCTGTTCTTAGGGTAGCTCTACCCTGAGTGGCAAAACAATTGATTTCCTGTAAACCAGGAAAAATATGCAACGCTGGGAGGTAACCTTATAACTAACCAACACTTGTTCCCTACGTGACAACAAGTGGGTTGGCGGAGGATTACTGCCCCTCCCCGGAAAATAGCTATCTAAAAATACAAACAAGAAGCCTCGGAACAAATACGCCAGCTTATTATAGTAAATAAACTTTTACCTCACTTTTCGAAACGCCACAGAAACATTTTTTTTTTTTTTTCATGAAGAGTCTGTGGTCAGTTTACTTTCAAATTTTGGCGGTATCTTTGTCTTGCCAAACTCTTGAGTTGTAAACATATATCTAGGATAGCTGGGAACTCATCCATGTGCAACACATTCAGCGCTGTTCCATAACCTCTAGTCATTTTAAAGCTTCCACACTGTACCAGACCATACACAGTTTTGTAAAATAGGAGGTGGCTCAGTGGCTGTGACGGTGTTAATAAAGGTAAGCCAAATTATACCTGTTTGTAGGAAAGTTTACAGGTAACACCATGTTATTTTTGCGCAGTTCATATTAGAACACAGGCAAAGCTAAGCTGTTGCAACCCTCCATCTCATCAAGCACATACCTCTCCACCCCCCAGCACACCTAACCAAGCGCATAATGGCCCTCACCCCGCCCCCCCAATCTATCTGTCTATCTATCTCTCTATCTATCTATCTGTCTTATGCCAGACGCCTTAATCTCATACAAGGTGGCCACAAAAAAATCGCCTCTACATCACCCTGTCCCCCGCCATTTCACTGCCCTTCTCCCCGTTCATACCCCCCTCTCTCATATACCTCTCCACTCCATCCCTCCATCTCATCCTTGGCCTTCCCCTTCCTCTCTCCCCCTCCACCTCACTCACATACACTTCCCTCGTCAGTCTCTCACTCTCCATCCTATCCACATGGCCAAACCACCTCAATGTGTTTCTCCTAACTCTTCTATCACATCCACATCCACACCACAACGCTCCTTCACTTCCTTATTTGTCACTCTGTCTCTCCATGTGACTCCACATGCTTCTCTCAAATAACTCATTTTAACTGCTCTCACTCTTGACTTCTCTCTAGCCAACAACGTCCAAGCTTCACTTCCATACGTGAGAGTTGGTATCACAATACTGTCCTGTACTAACTTTTTCACTTCCATGCTCACTTCCCTGTTTCTTATCACTGCCTTCAAGGAACCAACAACCTTTCTTCCTTGTTGTACCCTTTCAAGCACTTCACCCTCCAAACTTCTATCCTTGCTCATCACACTACCCAAGTCCCTAAACGTACTCACATTTTCCAATTCCACATCATCCAGCCTCACTGTACATTCACTGAATTTATTTCTCTCGAAGACCATAACTTTACTCTTCCCTACATTTACCTTTAGATTCCGTTTCTTACATACTCTCCCAAACTCATCCACCAAGCCATGCAGCTCCCCTTCGTCTTCACTTAACATCACAGTATCATCTGCAAACAGCAGTGCAGGGAGTTTCCAAACACTGCCCTCTCTCATTAGGACCACTCCAACATCCACTGCCCTACCTTGAATCTCTTTTATAACCCCATCCACATGCGTATTGAACAACCATGGAGACATGACACATCCTTGCTTCAACCCAACCTTGAAAAAGAAAAACTCACTCAGTTTACTATCCACACACCCTGCAGCCTTAGCACCCTCATACATACTCCTCATAGCATTCAGCAACGTCCAATCTACTCCATATATCTTAATTGTTTCCACAGTCCGTGTCTATCCATCCTGTCATATGCTTTTTCCAAATCCATAAAGGCCGCATACAACTTCTTTCCCTTCTCTAGAAACTTTTCTACTAAATATCTAAGAATGAATATCTGATCTACACAACCACTTCCCTTCCTAAAGCCTCCCTGTTCTTCTCCAACTAATTCCTCTGTTATATCCTAACGATGTGAATAAATATCTTACCGTATATTTTTCCTATTACACTAAGAAGACAAATGCCTCTATGATTACCACACACTTCTTTTTCCCCTTTCCCATTGTACGAGGGAATAATTATACCTGACTTCCAATCCTCCTGGACTGTACCTTCCTCCCAGGCCAATCTGCACATCTTCCACATCCATTCTACTACTATCTCTCCCCCATGCTTCAGCATTTCACCACACACTCCATCAATTCCTGGGGCTTCCCCATTTTGACTTCATTGCTTCCACAACTTCCATCCTACTGATTTCTTCCTGTCTTCTCACCTCCTTCCTTTTCCCAGCCATTCCAAAGCCACTTACACTTGCATTACTTTCATTCTCTATGTAAAAAATTTCATTAAAGTGTTCTCTCCATCTTCTCACTTTTTCTCCTTTCTCTTTTCTTTTAAAGGTGGGCGTAAGGAGAACGCCTTAAGGACATGTAACCTGGGCCCTTCAGATTCCATACTCAGGCAGCATTATACCTATCAAAAGGCACCACTTCTATATAAGACACATAACTATGTGAAATTTCATGACTCCCTAGTGCAGGGGTGGGGAACCTTTCTCCCATTAAGGGCCATTAGGATATTTTTAACATCATTTGTTGGCCATACAAAATTATCAACTTTAAATCAACTGTAGCCCTGTATATAATATATATATATATATATATATATATATATATATATATATATATATTTCTTCTTCTTCTCCTTTCGGCTCTCCCCATAGGGGTTGCCACAGCGCATCATCCGTCTCCATCTTACTCTGTCTTCTGCATCTTCTTTTCTTACACCTACCACCCGCATGTCCTCCTTCACTACATCCATAAACCTTCTCTTTGGCCTTCTTCTCTTTCTCCTGCCTGGTAACTCCATTTCCAGCATCCTCCTCCCGACGTACTCCTCATCCCTCCTCCGCACATGTCCAAACCATCTCAGTCTCGCCTCTCTAGCTTTGTCCCCAAACTGACTTACATGCACTGTCCCTCTAATATGTTCATTTCTAATTTTGTTCAACCTCGTCACTTCTACTGGAAAACGCAACATCTTCAATTCTGCTACCTTCAACTGTGCCTCCTGTCTTTTTGTCAGTGGTACTGTCTCCATTCCGTACAACATGGCTGGCCTCACGACAGTCTTGTAAACTTTCCCTTTCATTTCTGCAGAGACCCTTCTGTCCCAGATCACTCCTGTCACCTTTCTCCACCCACTCCATCCCGCCTGCACTCTCTTTTTTACCTCTCTTCCACACACTCCGTTATTTTGTATATTTGACCCTAAGTATTTAAATTCATCTACCTTTGCCACCTCTACACCTTGCAGCCTCACGGTTCCCCTGTCATCTCTCTCATTTACACACATGTACTGAGTCTTGCTTCTGGCTACTTTCATTCCCCTTCTCTTCAGTGCATATGTCCATCTCTCAAGCTCTGCCTCAGCTTCCTCCCGGCTCTCACTACATATCACAATGTCGTACGCTGATATCATTGTCCGCGGAGGCTCATGTCTAATTTCATCTGTCAATCTGTCCATCACCATTGCAAACAAGAAGGGGCTCAAAGTAGATCCTTGGTGCAATCCCATCTCTACCTTGAAACCCTCAGTCATTCCTACTGCACATTTCACTGCTGTTAGACTATCGTCTTACATGTCCTTCACCACTCTCACGTACTTCTCTGCCACTCCTGGCTTTCTCATACAGTACCACAGCTCCTCTCTCGGTACCCTATCATAAGCCTTCTCCAAGTCTATAAACACACAATGCAACTCCTTCTGGCCTCCTCTGTACTTCTCCATCATGGCATTCCTCACTTCCTCTCTGCTGATCTCTTGCACTTCCTGATTCACTACCTCCAACTCTTCCAACCTTCCCTCTCTCATATTTTCTATATTCATCAACTCTTCGAAATACTCCTTCCACCTTCTTAGTACACTCTCCTCACTTGTCAGTACATTGCCATCTGCATCCTTTATCATTCTAACATGCTGCACATCCCGCCCAGCTCTATCTTTCTTCCTGGCTTATCGGTACAGGTCTTTTCCCCCATCTTTACTATTCAACTTCTCGTACAGCTTCTGGTATGCCTTTTCTTTTGCCTTAGCAACCTCTTTCTTGGCTATGTTCCTCGTCTTCTTATACTCCCAAATGCTTTCTTCGTCCCTGTGTATATCCATATTCTTCTTTGCCTGCTTCTTCCTATTTATGCTATCCTGTACTTCCTCATTCCACAAAAAAGTCTCCTTGTCTTCCCTCCTCTGTCCCGATGTCATCCCAGATACCTTCTTGGCTTTCTCCCTAACCACTTCTGAGATAACTGCGCATCCGTCCTCGTCTTCCCTGCCTCCGAAAGCCTGGCTCACCTCATCCCTAAATTTACTACTGAAGTCATTGCTGCTTCAGCTTCCATCACCCAATCCTTAGTTCAGCCCTCACTTTCCTCCTTGTCTTTACTTTCAAACTCATCTTTCCAACCAACACCCTATGCTGTCTTACTACACTCTCCCCTGGCACTACCTTAAAATCACTGAATTCTCTCAAATTGCATCTCCTACATAGGATATAATCTATCTGCGTCCTCCTTCCCCCACTCTTATACGTAATTCTGTGCTCCTCCTTCTTCTTGAAATAAGTGTTTACTACAGCCATCTAAATCCGTTTTGAAAAGTCAACAACCATCCGACCCTCAGTGTTCCTCTCCCCGACACCGTACCTGCCTATCACCTCCTCGTCACCACTTTTTCGTTCTCCAACATGCCCATTCAGATCCTCTCCCATAACCACTCTTTCCTCCCTGGGTATGCTTTGAATCATATCCTCTACTTCACTTCAAAACTCTTCGTTTTCCTCCAAGTTACACCCCACTTGTGGGGCGTATGCACTGATGACATTAATCAGGACCACCTCAGGTTCCATCCTCAAACTCATTACTTTATCCGACACTTTCTTCACCTCCCATGCAAACTATATACTTTTCCTTCACTACGACCCCTACACCATTTCTCCTCCCATCCACGCCATGGTAAAACAACTTGAACCCTCCTCCAATCATCCTCGCTTTACTTCCCTGCCATTTTGTTTCCTGCACACACAGTATATCCAACTTTCTCCTCTCCATCATATCGGTCAGCTCTCTCCCTTTACCCATCATCGTGCCCACATTCAAAGATCCCACTCTCATCTCCACTCTTCTACTCTCCCTTCTCTCCCGCTTCCTATGGAACTGTCTTCCTCCTCTTCTCCTCCTCTCACTCTCTCTCTCTCTCTCTCTCTCTCTCTCTCTCTCTCTCTATATATATATATATATATATATATATATATATATATATATATATACTGTGGTAGGTGGGGGCGCTCACCATCCACTCACTCGATGTAGTGCTGCTGTCGGGTGTCTGCCTTTTCCTCTCCTCCATCCTTCTTTCCTTCCATCCTCTTCTGTCTTCCTTTACTTCTTTCTTTCCTTGTCCTTCTGCCTAAGGGGTAACTATACACTTCCTCTTCTGTTTTTCTTTCCTTCATTCTTTCCTCTTCCTTCTGCTTGTGGGTGACTCTACACTAGGTGACATGCCAAATGGCTTCCTGTACACCAGGAAACCATTTACTATGCTGGGTGGTAACCATATAACCAAATTTTGGTGCCTGGTTGTTTAGTGAGTAATTATTGCGCTCCAGTCGGATTGAACCGGTGAAGGTTTATATCCAAGGGGTAGTTGGGGTTGATTGCTCATGTAATGCCACTCAGGGATGAGTGAGGCTGGTCACTCTCATCTTAAATGCCGGGACCAACTGCTTAGCCCCGGGCTCCTATGCTCCTCATGGGGCAATGTAGGATTGGATGATGATGGATGGATATATATATATATATATATATATATATATAAGGAAGATGAATACCAGCACTGGGATGAACATCTTGTTTATTTACCCTCTCTGGCACAGTCACGCGAATCCCGTTTCATGTGGTTTATGACAAAGAATCACAGTCACGGGAATCGCATTCCTAAGCACACAAAAAAAAAAAAATCGACAAAAATTAAGAGTTGGGGCGATTTGTGTCAAATTTTAATGCGTTCTAGCGGGCACGTCGCTTTCCCGAGGTAAGGCATTGGCAACACTGAGGTGTTTCATGGGCCCAGCATGTAGCGATAAACCTCAGTCTCTTCCAAGAAGCCAGGCAGTAGGGTTGTGTAGCGTGTGCTGTCCCTTTAACTCCTACTAATTCTCCCCCTCCCGCCCAAGCTGAAGTTCCTATGGACTCAGTGTGATAATCCATTATTTGTGAGCATATTTGTATGTGATATTGTCGATGGAACATAGATATATGTCACGAAAAGGAATTGTTCCCGTTATCACTCGTTAGGCCTCGAGGCAAGATGCGTGTTCACTGTAGCAGGGTTTCGCCACTCAGCCTCCCCTTGGCCCTATAGTGTGAGTACAAATACGTATATAATGAAGCCAATGCCTAAACCGTATTTTGTGTGAAAGATATTGTGGCTGGCTTGGTGAAATAATGGAACTAGTAAGCGTTATGGATGCCATAAACCATAGTGTGGAATGGGGTAGGCATCATGTATGGTTTATAGTCAGGAAGGGATAATTAAAGGTGTTTAGGTATGGAATTACTGTGATTCTGATAGTGGAAATGCTTATGGAATTGTGTGAAATATATGTCAAACATGCTGCAAGTGTTCGTGAAGGAGTGTGGTGTGTGCCAATACAATAACGTTGCATTGTACTCTTCCTGCAAAGGATGCTGCATTATGGTCACGTTGAACCGTAGTAAGGAAGGGAATAATTGCGGAGGTTGGGGTGGAATCATTGTGGTAGTCATGTATTTGTGTATTATACAGTGTGAAGTGTAAGTGAAATGTGCCACGTGTCCTCATGACGGCATAAGTTCCGGTGCATAGCGTAGGTTAGCAATACCTTAGCGGCATGTGTGATCTGAGATAGGGATGCCTAGGAACGACAGACGTCGTTGAACCGGTGCTGTACCTTGGTCTGACATTTAGTGATAACTTATACTTTATATAAAATATACGTGAACTGTGCTGCGAGTGTGCGTTTTGGTGCATAGTGTAGGTTAGCGATACTCTAGCAGCAGGTGTGCTGGAAAAGGTAATGACACCATGGAACGACAGACGTCATTGAACAGGTACTGTACCTTGGTCTGACATTTAGTGATAACTGAAACTTTATGTAAAATATACGTGGACTGTGCCGCGAGTGTTTGTTTTGGTGCGTAGCGTAGGTTAACGATAATTTAGCGGCAGGTGTGCTGGGGAAGGTAACGACGCCAAGGAACAAGGAACGTAAGTGGACAGGTACTGTGCCTTAGTCTTAAATTTAGTGATAACTTATACTGTATGTATAAAATGTACGTGAACTGTGCCATGAGTGTTCGTTTAGGTGCATAGCGTCGGTGAGCGATACTTTAGCGGGAGGTGTGCCGGGAAAGGTAACGACGCCAAGGAACCAGGGACGTCAGTGGACAGGTACTGTACCTTGCAACACTGGGCAACCAGGGACGTCAGTGGACAGGTACTGTACCTTGCAACACTGGGCAACCAGGGACGTCAGTGGACAGGTACTGTACCTTGCAACACTGGGCAACCAGGGACGTCAGTGGACAGGTACTGTACCTTGCAACACTGGGCAACCAGGGACGTCAGTGGACAGGTACTGTACCTTGCAACACTGGGCAACCAGGGACGTCAGTGGACAGGTACTGTACCTTGCAACACTGGGCAACCAGGGACGTCAGTGGACAGGTACTGTACCTTGCTAAGACAATTGTTGAAATATATGATTTTTATCTAAAATGCTTGTAATATGTGCCTCGAGTGTTCGTGGAAAATATTGTATCATGTGTTGGGGGAACGTTTGGGGAAGGAGAGAGAAAAATATATATATATATCTATATATATATATATATATATATATATATATATATATATATATATATATATACACACTAAAACTAAACGGTTTTCCTTTACACTTCACTGAAACACACATAGGAAAAGGGTTAAACAAAATACTGTCCTCTCCCCTACAAGTTCAGACTGTTCCTAAAGCTATTGTTTATTTTGTAACCCCTCTTTTAGGACCTCGCTCCTTACAGAATCAGGAAACTCATCTCTGAATATTATTCACAGGTGTCCTGAGGATAGTATTTAAACCATCATCAGTGCTATCTAACCACGTCAAGTTCAAGGACCGCATCCACAATTCTTCTGATGTCATCCGTGGAATACAAGTTTAAGTGTAGTAGATGTAATTCTACTTATATTGGTCAAACCAAACGACACCTCACTGCCAGGATTTCGGAGCATCGTGGAAGGTCGCAGAGAACGGGTATCCCTTTATCGAAACTCGGCTATTCAGCGATCCGAGAACACTCTGAAGCCTCAGGCCACCCAATGTATACAAGTGATTTCTCCATTCTCCACACTTTCCGTGACGACACATCAAGACGAGTAGCAGAGACTCTCCTTACCCACCTCCACAAGCCAACCCTGGGTGTCTGTGACTCCTCCACTTCACTACTCTGCATTTCTTAGACGCATTATTTGATGTTTTGAAAGCAATAAATTTTTGACAGTTAACCACATTTTAACGATAAGTATTACCTGACTCCTGACCTATATGTTAAATGGTAAGGCACATCCTTTCCATATTTTTTTCTATTTTCCTTTCCTTTCTTTTTCTTATTATGAATTTATTTCTATGTTCACTTGATTAAAAAATCTAAATATCATTAGGTTATTATTCTTTATTGTAAATCCAAGATATCAGTTTTTTTAGGCTGATGATGGCTAGAGTAAAGCCAAAACGTTCGCAATAAATAAACAAGATGTTAATCCCAGCGCTGGTATTCATCTTCCTTATTAGACTTGTCTTCCCGCCGGGGGAAAGTATTGCTTCTTTATATATATATATATATATATATATATATATATACATTTAACCCATTGGATCCCAGGGGTGGTGGGCGAGGCATGGAACTGGTTGGGTACTAAGCATACCGACCTCCTCCTATTGGCTCATAGTCGTGAAGCTCATAGGTCCCTACCTGGGGGTTCCCTACTCTATAAAGACTTTAAAAATCCCAGTCCTGTCCAATATTCCGGACACTGGGCTCCAATGTGTTAAAGAGACTGATAGGTTTGCCAGTCATTAACCCATTGGATCCCAGGGGTGCTGGGCGAGGCATGGCACTGGGTGGGTACAAGCATACCGCCCTCTGCCTATCAGCTCATAGTTGCGAAGCTCATAGGTCCCTACCCGGGGGTTCCCTACTCTATAAAGACTTTAAAAATCCCAGTCCTGTCCAATATTCCGGACACAGGGTTCCAATAGGATATATATATATATATATATATATATATATATATATATATATATATATATATATATATATATATATATATATATATATATATATACATATATATATATATATATATATATATATATATATATATATATATATATATATATATATATATATATATATATATATATATATATATATATCTATATATATATATATATATATATATATATATATATATATCTATATATATATATCTATATATATATATATATATATATATATATATATATATGTATATATATATATATATATATATATATATATATATATATATATATATATATATATATATATATATATATATATATATATATATATATATATATATATATATATATATATATATATATATATATATATATATATATATATATATATATATATATATATATATATATATATATATATATATATATATATATATATATATATATATGAGTTTATGAAATTGCATTCATGAATTGCTTTGCGGGCTTTGTACGGTCCGGAGGCCGGACGTTCCCCACCCCTGCTTTAGTGAATACTTTGAGTTTTGTCCAGGGAATGAAATCTCTACGTCCGGCCGGCTGCCCGGCCAGCTGACCAGCCATATTGACGCCTCTACGGATAGTGATTACAGCACTCTACTCTGACTTTGTTAGGTGGAGAATAAAAATACTACACAGCAACTTTATTAATGTTTACTATATATATATATATATATATATATATATATATATATCATTGGGCATTTGAGTATCCACTGCAGGACCGGCCTATCCCGACCGAAGTCGGGACAATACAGCAAATGTATCTCTACCAAGTGGCTTAGGCTGTCTTGTAGAGATTGTATGTAGGGTGAAAAGTGCTTGTAAGTGTAATTGTAGTGCTGGAGTGGCTTTGGATGTGTGTGTAGTCTGTAAACCAAGTGTAATCGGCCGCGCAAGCCAACTGAGTACAAGCATACTTTATAGTAAGTGACACTGGTTCAACCACAGCACCTCTTGTGTCCGCCAATGCAGTACGTGGCCTGGTGAACACTCCCAAACCCTGGCGGGGCGTGAATCCTGGCTCACCCATGTAAGAAACACACTCTCTACCACTGTACCACAGAGGCTCTCTCTCTCTCTCTCTCTCTCTCTCTCTCTCTCTCTCTCTCTCTCTCTCACTCTCTCTCTCTCTCTCTCTCTCTCTCTCTCTCTCTATATATATATATATATATATATATATATATATATATATATATATATTGTGTGTGTGTGTGTGTGTGTGTGTGTGTGCATGTTTTGATGGTATGCTTCACTGTACAGGACAAGAATAAGTAACGCCCACTGGACATCAAGTAAATTTTTCCTACCTTACTTTCAGTCAGCAGGTAAACTAATGTGGAAGGATGATGCGACGTTCCAGCAAGTGGGCTACTTTTCTGCAGTTAGTGAATGTTGGAGCAACTCTGGGTTTTCACCTCATCACAGTATCCTCTGCAATGGAGCAGACTTTACACACGGAACCGATCACAGTGCTCAGGTCTTCAAGGCAAGACAATCAACGGCCACAGAAGGATAGTGTTTATATCTCCACGAACATTACCATTAGCATTACGAGCGTGGCTGACGTCAACACCTTGCTCTCTATGTTACCTAGGTAAATACTCTCTGTGTAATCATCGGTCCATTTACTTATGAAACCTCATATATATTCTACTTATAGTCGAAGCAAACTATAATAGTAGACACACAGGAATTTGGTTAAGGTGTAGAGGGAAATGGAACCATCTGAAAAATCTGCTAGGTTATGCAACCTATTCAAAATCTTCCTGTGCTAGGGCGTAGAAAATGATTTGAAGATATAGTTAATATTTTTTTCCTCTAAATTTATTCCTTAAGATCGTATTTACTAATTTAAACATGAAATTATTTAAAAACTTAGAATCGGTTAAAATTCCTTTCACGATGGGCTTTGTCCATAAGTTGTTTATTATTAGAATTATGGTTATAAGTATTTTATTACGCTTAAGGCTGATGACAGCGGAAAATTTACGCCTGTTTTCGTAATTCACGTTCTCATCTTCTTTTAAGGCTACCTTATATACTCAATATACTGAATTCAGACAAGATTTTTGGTAAACACAAAGTTTGTAAAATATAATTGGATGCAGTCTTTTCAATGGAGCTACCTTTGATATCGCTCGCATCACCATGCCCCAACCTTTATGGTGGACGAATTACCTCGTTCCTGGCAGCTTCATATGGTTGCATTTAACTGTGAGGAAACCTCTTGCTATGATGGGATGGCATCATCTATGGTGAATGGATGCAAAATATTCTGTCATTGGCAACGCCACTATGAAAGATATTCCAAAACTAGAGAAAGCAGTCAGATATATATATATATATATATATATATATATATATATATATATATATATATATATATATATATATATATATATATATATATATATATATATATATATATATTACTTGGGATTATGAGGTCAATATGATATCCACATTCACTGTTCGTCATGTTTACCTCAGGATAACGTCATTTTAAGAGATATGAAATAATCCTCATTTGCCCCTTAAACCCAGATTTTTTTTTCTAGCTAACGCTTGGCTAACTTCTACAGTTTTAGTTACTCTAAGTCTTAAGCTGCTGAGGGTGTTAAAGATTTAAAAATGCTATGATACGGGACGTATTCTAATTGTATGTGCACGAAAATTTCACATATCTCTTATGACACAATAATTATCACTTTACTACAGTGAGAGGATTTATTATTTTTACTGTTTTCCGAGTCTTAATTCATTTAAGGGGTGGGGGGATCAAATTGGAGAGGTTCAATATAGCCTTCATTACCTCGCTCATTGTTGCAGTCCTTCAAAATATATTATTATTATTATTATTATGATGATTTTTATTATTATTTTACAGTGGCCAACGTAAAACAAACCGTTCATTATAGTGAAGGGGTTCATGCTTCCTATTCTTTTTAGAATCACTAGTACCAATGTGGCAACACTGCTGAGAGGCAGCGCAGTGAAGAGTGACCTTGATGTTGAAAATGAAGGGTTGGCAGCGTTGACAGAACATTTGTTGGCTGGGGATCTTGCTGGCTGTTCACTACTCCTGGCAACTGACCCCACCTATCTTTCTTCAGCCATAATGACGCGGCTGAAGACATTGCTTCAACCCAAACAGGTCAGGTGTTGTTCAGTGCAGAAATGGGTCCTAATCTATTCTTTAGAGGAAGAGGATTTTCCCACCCTCTCTGTTTGTAGGGATTGTAGTTTCGTTTTGCTGACTACTAAATTCATCTAATGCATCTTACCTCTTGTGATGACGTTGAATTTGAGGCAAAGGAAGTGAGGTTGAAGTTATGAAAAGGATAAAATTTAATCGTTACAGCGAGGAGCAGCTATGAACGAAAAAGAAAAGTAGGAGAGTGTGTTTCCTGGGAGGAGCTAGTATGAAGCAAGAGCCAACAAAATGACTGCTGATATAGAAGCCAAATTTCCAGAGATGGAAGGGCTGGGGCAAGCGCTTACTCCCTTTAAAGAGGAGGGGGGGTGGGCAGAGGAGCAAGAAACAGGCTCAGAGTAGTGCATTTAGTGGTGTTGTAAACCTGAAGTTACCCAGACCAGAAGTGCACTACGTGACAGCTGTAGATATGTGACTAATGATATTTCAGAAGCTCGGCCCACTGGGAACTGTATTCCATTACTTTGAAAGCGGGGGGTTGGTTGGGGGGTAAAGCCCCCAGACCACTCTTACCTTGATATTTCACCTCACCTTGCACACTCGGTCACAGTTGAAGAATGAGTTTGAATTTCAGACACCTGTTCTGACATCCTTCTTCGCCAGAATAAATATATTTAGATAAGTAGGCTAGTGTCCTTACAAAGAGCCAATGGTGAGATGTAGGTAGGGCGTCCATAACGTCATCAGCTGTCCATGTGCATTTGCCACTGGGTACACTTTTGGTCGCGCTAATTTTTGGTCCACTATATCAGCACCGATTGAGCAGATGCCGTGTTAAGTGCCTTCTTAGGCACACCCTTTTCCAAGTCTGTCAAACTAGCATCTCTCTTTCTTGGACATTTTCTGCTGTCCAACCCGTAAAGATGACGAGCAACATTTCTCACTCTCTATCCATGGTCCAGCTTTCCTAAACTCTTGTATTTCTACACACTTTCAGCCTTTCCTCAGCAGGAAGATCTTTCCGCGTTTTCATGCCTTTTTTCTGACTGTCAGTACGTGTTCAGTTAGGAACGCTCCAGTGGTGTTCCTACCTTTCTTACAGATTCCCGATCATCCTTTATGGTGATTTTAGTGAATCCTTTGCTCTTGCACTAGGCTTCTCAAAATCTTTCAACACAGGCTGGAATAGGTCTTTAACATCCTAACTGCCCTATTATGGTTTCTGTCATGTCAGGGTCATCATCTCTTATATTCCTTAGAGTTTTGTCCTATCAGCAGCATTCTTCCTCCTACTCATCAATTACCTGTGCTGTACATCTGTCTCTATTCACTCACCCCCCCCCCTCTTCATTTTTCCTCCTGCTTCTCATGGGGTTTATCACTGCAGTCACGACAATAATCAAGCTATGAGCATTGCGAGGATCTGACTTCCGATTTTTTTTTTTTATGAATGAGGAAAACGAAGCCTAAGTGTTTTCAGGATATTCTTTCATCTCTTAGCTTGCAAGAACTTTCCACGCGAATATACTGTTATTTCCATAGTACACAGCCTAGTCCTTCATCATCTTACAATATCCTGGATTTCTTCCTGTGGCCTTTCTTGAAAGAAAGTGGGTATAATTACACTTTATGTGGATCAGGGAATCAGGTAAATAACCAATATGAAATGAGGCTGATTATTTACCTGATTTCCTGAGCCACTTGAAGTGTACTGTACGAGTATATGTACCCACTCACTGTGACTTTACTCTAAGTCACTTGATAATGGACGTAGTGTACGAAACGTCGTAAATACAAGAAATAACCTTCTCTACGTGTTTTAATAATATCTTTGGACGAGTATAGCAGCATTAAACCAGGAACAGATGTCTGCCATCAGGAAAGATGAAAGTGTTTGGAAAAAAGCATAAATGCAGAGGCTGCGGCATTTTTAATTAGCTCTGTCTAATGAAAACCTTGCTGCCGAATAATACGAACACACACACACACACACACACACACACACACACACACACACACACACACACACACTTTCTTCACAACCAAAAATCCAAACTATTAAATAATCCAAATCGCAATAGAGTATTCTGGTTAATTCTCAATTCGTTAAAAAACTAACTTTAACTTTAACAAATCGTCACCCATTTTTTTTTTTTTAATTGAATGGAAGACACCTGTAATCTGGTGTACTGAGTATTTTTTCTTTTTAATTTGTTTTTCCTCTGTTCATCTTGTGTGTATATTTTTGGCCAATGTCAAAAATTGCTCATATGGAGATAAGGGTACCAGGGAGCTTGTAAAATATGTATAAGTTTCAGTGATACAAAGGCCAATGTCGCCAGAGTCTTAGGGAAGATGCTGTAAAGCATTGTAACAATAATTTTGTTTAAAAAATATGCTAATTATAATCGAAAAAGAAAAAACTTACCAATGTCATAGGATAATTTTCTCTTTATATATATATATATATATATATATATATATATATATATATATATATATATATATATATATATATATATTCACAATGCAAAGCAAATTATAGTTACTGAAAATTTAATTATCTGATTACTACTTGGCTTAAACAGCAGTGAAAAAATTACTTTTATGTCTATTCTTCTTAGCTGAATTTTAGTAAAGTCTGCAACTTTCAAGTGCATTTTTCTCAAAACCTCATTTTTTGACATTGGCCCTTCTAGTACTCAGCCCTATTATATATATATATATATATATATATATATATATATATTCACCCTCATAAAGAAACTGCCTAAGTCCTTTTTTCTACTTTTCTGGAAATGGAGAAAAACCTGTCTCATTTTCTTAACTTATAAATGACTTAGGCAGAAACTTGAGGCGTATTTTAGACCACTCACACCCTTGACCTGGCAATGGCAGCTATACCAATAGGTGCGCCACGTGATGAAGAATTGATTTAGGCAAAAAGCCAGAAATCGCCAAAAAATTACTTTGGCAATTTCTGTATGAGTGATAATAAATAAATATATATATATATATATATATATATATATATATATATATATATATATATATATATATATATATATATATATATATATATTCTTTAATGTATCAGGTAGTGGTGGTTCGTGAGTCAAATGACCTACTGACGGTGGTGTGGGGCAGTGTTCTGTGTCGCGCCTACATATTCCTGCTCGACAACCCTGAACCTCTAATGTCTTTTGCTGATGAATACATCAGAGACTGGGACTACTATGGCAAGTAAGTTAAAAAAAATGCATTACTGCTAAAGCAATTACAATAATATCTTCATCATTGTCAGAATCAAATGGGTTCACCAACAGACCTGTCCGTCTTTGCGGAAGATGAGAAATCATATCTAACCACGGGTTGTAAAGGATCTGGCATTCGAGTATGTGGCGGCAGATGGTGCATTGATTACAGAATTCAGCTCACAAACAGAATAATTAGAGTTCGATCTTCTAGCCGGTGAGGTTGTTCAGGGCAGTACATTGCTCCTATACCTCGGTTCACACATACGAGCATTAACACTGGACACTTAAATGTAACATTGATTGTCGAGGGTCATGTTCTAGGGGAAAGCTGGAACAACAAAAATTGGCTGTCTTCTTTCATGTTCCTTGTATAGTCAACAGGCACACAATAACCTACAGTAAACCTTCTTCAGTCATTTATGGGAAAGAATCCACGTTCAATCGTTTCCGTTACCGTCTTATGTGATGAAGATGTTATGACTGATAAGTTAATGACTTTCTTAAGGGAGACCGGACTAGTGTTGTGATTTTTTTTTTTTAACCGTTTTTGGCTTTTTTATTTATTTATTTTTTTACCGGTTGTAAATTTGTGTATGCTGCATACGTCAGTTAGGGTTGACAGTTGACGTAGTTGAAAGAGTTCCTTTTTCTGACAGTACTGTATCTTACACTGACGTCCCCTATACTAAACCACATGCCTCGGCTGACAGTCACCGGTTGATAAGTGAAAGTGTGCTATATAAAGAGGCATTGGGCACTTCCAGTCGATCTTGTTTTGCACATTTGTAAATGTTTTGCATCGGTTTAAGTTCCATGTGCATCGCCTGACAGCCAGCTGGTGATGTGACAGGCGTGTAATGCAAAGAGGCATTACATAGCTGCAGTCGATGGTGTTCTGTTGTTTGAGAGCATTTTACCCATTAGTGTAGGCATGCTGTACTGTGGCAATTTAGTCAGGCATTAGTTAGATTTATCGGTGTTAGGATCTTAGATTAGGTTTCTTTATTTTTCTCCGTATACATTAGCTAATGCTCTCGTTAGAGATAAAATAATAACATTTATACAAGAAAAAAATTGGCATTATGACTGGAACCTTCGGGCCAGTGGTTAATTAAAAAAAAAAAAAAATCAGCTACCTGCCGGGACTTGGAATTTGGACCTAGTGACCACAAGTCGAGGCGTCTGCCATTGAAATTGTAAAATTGTCAACAAGATTTCCACAGGAAACAAAAAGGAGAACTTAGCGAGTGTAGTACCTGCACTCACCCACTGGTCTAAAGCCAAACATTTAACTTTACCCTGTGACCTTCACCCTCGACTGATTGCTCCCCCAGTCGAAGTACTTCGTTCGTAATCCTTCCCCTAAGATCGTTCGAAATCGATTTAAATTATTCTAGGTAACCTTGCCCTGTGACCTTGACTATTGAATTTTCATCGTGATTTTGATCTCTGATTGTTCTTAAAAGGAATAACTTCATTCTTGTGTCACTTTAATCCTTCCACCATGTTTGATCCCATTAAGATCAGAATTATTTAAGTTGTCTTTGCCCTGTGATCTTGACCTTTGTTTTCTTACGATTTGGGCGCTTATTTGTTGTCATAAGAGAAGTCCTTTATTCTCGCCTTACCTTGAATTTTTTCCTCTAAGTTTGATCTAAATCGGAGAGAAATATCAAGTTGATCTTGTATCTTACTCGTAACCTTCCCTGTACCTTAACATTTGATTCATTGTTTTCTACATCGATTCCCTTAATTAGCCTTACTGAGAACCCTTCCATTAAGTGCGTACTGCACTGGATAATAACTGTTTAAATTGACCCTACCACGTGATCTTCACCTTTGAGATATTGTTCTCAAAAACAATATATCAACCCCATGGATGACTCTCAACACCTTCACCAAGTTTGATCCATATCAGATCATAATTGTATTTCGTTATTTTTTTTCTCATGCACACACATTTGGAAAACTTTTAACCTTGCTCCGTGACCATGACCTTTGACTAAATGTTCTCAAAATTGAGTTCCTTCGTTCTTGCCTTACACTCAGCCCTTCCGTCAAGTTTGGACTAAATCGGATAAAAACGTTAAACTGAACCTATTAGATCAAACTTTGGTGTAGCCCTTCGACCTTGACCTTGACCTGGTGGGCTTAAAAAAAAAAAAAAAATCTACGTTTACCCATTGGCTAGCTACCAGTTCTTCCACCAGCTTTGGCTAGAAGCATATCAAACCTGTCTGAGTTATTTTTTAACATACAAACACGCATACAGAAAGACAGACACACGCCGGCCAAAACATCACGCCTAGTCTCGCTTGGGAAGCACGGGTGTAAATATAGAATGATTTATGAGTGTTTCTGAATTAATTCATCTATAACTGCATTTCATCCCATTCCGAAATCAAAATAGGCTGCAGCACCGGTCGAAAAATTGTGAGCAATATTCTCGGGACAAATAGAGAGCTGGAGACGGATAGTTAGAGCTCTTAATTCACTAGCCTTTAAAACCTAGCTGCTGACCACCTTACTTTGCTGACATTTTAAGTCTCAGTAACATGGAAAGTCCATTATATTCTCTGCATTCTTATATGTTCACAGCATTACATGCACATTACATTACACACATTCTTTCAGTATTTTCTGCTATGACGTAACAACACTTAGTCTCGGGATCCCAAGTCTAGAAAATTATAATATGTCCTCACATTGGCCCGTATCTTTCTGACGACTGCACAATATTCCCTGAATCACGCTGCATCAAATGCTATAACATTGGCGGCCTCTCCTCCAACTTGATCATCTTTGAACACCACCTTGCTTCATTTAAACCTGACATTCATTTCCTCAGCGATATCTTGTTGACTAAAGCTACTCAGAGAAACCTCTATTCTGTATCCTGCTACTTTATATTAGTTTCAAAGCAGAGATGGTTGTTCCTTGTATGTCGGCCACAGTCTGTCTTGTTCTTGTATTCCCGAGATTGAGTGTTCTGAATTTTCAGCTCAGCTATCCCGCTGATCTGTGTGTGTGTGTGTGTGTGTGTGTGTGTGTGTGTGTGTGTGTGTGTGTGTGTGTGTGTGTGTGTGTGTGCGTGTGTGTGTGTGTGTTTTAATAACTTACTAAAACCGCCTCAAAGAAACATGGATTATTGTCCAGAGTCCGTAACTTCCTCTCTGACGAGCAGTTAGTTATAATTTATGTCATGTGCGCTCTCAGCTTGTATATTGCTCACCCTTGTGGAGTGGATGTTAAGAGGTTGCATTAAAACAACTAGACAAAATTCAGAACAAAGCAGCTGGATTTATTAATAACGCTGCTATTATAAATAACCTATTTCCCTTACAATAAGAAGGAATGTTTGCCTCCCTTGCATTATTTTACGGATAATTTCATGGCAAATGCTCAGACGAAGTTCCGTCCATTGTGCCACCTCTCCATGCCTTCCCTTCGTGCTACACGGGCATCTGGTAGCGCTCATGACTGGAACGTCACTCAGCCATATAGCAGAACGTCTGCATATCAGAATTCTTTCATTACCCGAACTGCATGTCTGGAACTCGCTTCCCCAGAGTTCATCCCCTCCAGACTTCAACCTACAGCTGTTCAAGTCCAAGTGTTGTAGATATTTTATAAATGGAGGACACCAGTAATCTGGTGTATGGAGTTTTTTTTTTACTCATTTGTTTTTCCTTCCTCTGTTCTGTTGGTTCAGTTACCCTCTAAACCTACTAAAAAAACAAAATATTCTTTCTGCATACTTAAAAATATAATGATAATGATAATAATAATAATAAAAATAATAATAATAATGATAATAATAATAATAATAATAACAATAATAATCTATCTATCTATCTATTGCCAGACGCCTTAATCCCTTAAGGGGTGGCCACAGACAAATCGCCTCCATGTCGCCCTGTCTCCCGCCATTTCACTGCCATGCTCCCAGCTCACACCGCCCCCTCTCTCATACACCTCTCCACTCCATCCATCCATCTCATCCTCGGCTTCCCCCTCCTTCTTCTCTCCTCCACCTCACTCACATACACTCTCCTCGTCAGTCTCTCACTCTCCATCCTTTCCACATGACCAAACCACCTCAGTGTGTTTCTCCTAACGCTTCCTATCACAATCACATCCACACCACAACGCTCTTTCACAACCTCATTTGTCAGTCTGTCTCTTCATGTAACTCCACATGATCCTCTCAAATAACTCATTTCCACTGCTCTCACTCTTGACTTCTCTCCATCCAACAAAATCCAAGCTTCACTTCCATACGTTAGCATTGGTATCACATTAGTGTCATGTAGTAGCTTTCTCACTTCCATGCTCACTTCTCTGTTTCTTATCACTACTTTCAAGGAACCAACAACCTTTCTTCCTTGTGATACCTTTTCAAGCACTTCACCCTCTAAACTTCTATCCTTACTCATCACACTACCCAAGTACTTAAACGTACCCACATTTTCCATTTCCTCCTCATCCAGCCTCACTGTACATTCACTGACGTCACTTCTCTCGAAGATCATAACTTTACTCTTCCCTACATTCACCTTTAGATTCCGTTTCTTACACACTCTCCCAGACTCATCCACCAAGCCTTGCAGCTCCCCTTCGTCTTCACTTAACAACACAGTATCATCTGCAAACAACATTACAGGGAGTTTCCAAACACTGCCCTCTCTCACTAGGGCCGCTCCACCATCCACTGCCCTACCTTGTATCTCTTTTATAACCCCATCCATAAACCGACTGAACAACCTTGGAGACATAACACATCCCTGTTTCAATCCAACCTTCAAACAGAAAAATTCACTCAGTTCGCCATCCACACGCACTGCAGCCTTAGCACTCTCATACATCCACTTCATGCATTCAGCAATATCCCATCTACTCCATACATTCTTAATACTTTCCACAGTCCTTGTCTATCAACCCCGTCATATGCTTTCTCCAAATCCATGAAGGCCGCATGCAACTTCTTTCCCTTCTCTAGAAACTTTTCCACTGAAGATCTAAGAATGAATATCTGATCTACACAACCTCTTCCCTTCCTAAAACCACCCTGTTCTTCTCCAACTAATTCCTCTGTTATTTCCCTAACTCTGTCAATAAGTGTCCTACCATATACTTTTCTTATTACACTAAGAAGACAAATGCCCCTATGATTACCACATACTTCTTTTTCCCCTTTTCCTTTGTACAGGGGAATATTTATACCTGACTTCCAATCCCCTGGGACTGTACCTTCCTCCCAGACCAATCTGCACAACTTCCACATCCATTTTACTACTATCTCTCCGCGATGCTTCAGCATTTCGCCACACACTCCATCAGT